>NW_022262760.1:81943-116943 GCF_002021735.2 Oncorhynchus kisutch
ATATAATATATATATATATAATAGTAGTATAGTAATATAATATATATATAATAGTAGTATAGTAATATAATAATATATATATAATAGTAGTATAGTAATATAATATATATATATAATAGTAGTATAGTAATATATATATATATATAATAGTAGTATAGTAATATAATATATATATATATAGTAGTATAGTAATATAATATATAGTAGTATAGTAAATATAATATATATATATAATAGTAGTAATAGTATATAATAATATATATATATATAGTATAGTAATATATATATATATATATAGTAGTAATAGTATATAATATATATATATATATAGTAGTATAGTAATATAATATATGTAGTATAGTAATATAATATATATATAATAGTAGTATAGTAATATAATATATATATAATAGTAGTATAGTAATATAATATATAGTAGTATAGTAATATAATATATATATATATAATAGTAGTATAGTAATATAATATATATATATAATAGTAGTATAGTAATATAATATATATATATAGTAGTAGTAAAGTAATATAATATATATATATAATAGTAGTATAGTAATATAATATATATATATATATATATAGTAGTAAAGTAATATAATATAATATATATAATAGTAGTATAGTAATATAATATATATATATATAATAGTAGTATAGTAATATAATATATAGTAGTATAGTAATATAATATATATATATAATAGTAGTATAGTAATATAATATATATATAATAGTAGTATAGTAATATAATATATATATATATAATAGTAGTATAGTAATATAATATATATATATAGTAGTAGTAAAGTAATATAATATATATATATAATAGTAGTATAGTAATATAATATATATATATATAATATAGTAAATATAATATAATATATATAATAGTAGTATAGTAATATAATATATATATATATAATAGTAGTATAGTAATATAATATATAGTAGTATAGTAATATAATATATATATATATAATAGTAGTATAGTAATATAATATATATATATAATAGTAGTATAGTAATATAATATATATATATAATAGTAGTATAGTAATATAATATAATATATAATAGTAGTATAGTAATATAATATATATATATAATAGTAGTATAGTAATATAATATATATATAGTAGTAGTAAAGTAATATAATATATAGTAGTATAGTAATATAATATATATATATAATAGTAGTATAGTAATATAATATATATATATAATAGTAGTAAAGTAATATAATATATAGTAGTATAGTAATATAATATATATATATATAATAGTAGTATAGTAATATAATATATATATATAATAGTAGTATAGTAATATAATATATATATAATAGTAGTATAGTATATAATATATATATATAATAGTAGTATAGTAATATAGTAGTATATAATATATATATAATAGTAGTATAGTAATATAATATATATATATAATAGTAGTATAGTAATATAATATATATATATAATAGTAGTATAGTAATATAATATATATATATAATAGTAGTAAAGTAATATAATAATATATATAATAGTAGTATAGTAATATAATATATATATATAATAGTAGTATAGTAATATAATATATAGTAGTATAGTAATATAATATATATATATATATATAATAGTATAGTAATATAATATATATATATAATAGTAGTAAAGTAATATAATATAATATATATAATAGTAGTATAGTAATATAATATATATATATAATAGTAGTATAGTAATATAATATATATATATAATAGTAGTATAGTAATATAATATATATATAATAGTAGTATAGTAATATAATATATATATATATAATAGTAGTATAGTAATATAATATATATATATAGTAGTAGTAAAGTAATATAATATATATATATAATAGTAGTATAGTAATATAATATATATATATATATAATAGTAGTAAGTAATATAATATAATATATATAATAGTAGTATAGTAATATAATATATATATATATATATAATAGTAGTAAAGTAATATATATATATATATATAATAGTAGTATAGTAATATAATATATATATATAATAGTAGTATAGTAATATAATATATAGTAGTATAGTAATATAATATATATATATAATAGTAGTATAGTAATATAATATATATATAATAGTAGTATAGTAATATATATATATATATATAATAGTAGTATAGTAATATAATATATATATATAATAGTAGTATAGTAATATAATATATATATATATATATAATAGTAGTAAAGTAATATAATATATATATATATAATAGTAGTATAGTAATATAATATATATATATATATAATAGTAGTATAGTAATATAATATATATATATAATAGTAGTATAGTAATATAATATATATATATAATAGTAGTATAGTAATATAATATATATATATATATATAATAGTAGTAAAGTAATATAATATATATATATATAATAGTAGTATAGTAATATAATATATATATATATAGTAGTATAGTAATATATATATATATATAGTAGTAGTAAAGTAATATAATATATATATATAATAGTAGTATAGTAATATAATATTTATATAATAGTAGTATAGTAATATAATATAATATATATATATAGTATGAGTAATATAATATATATATATATATAATAGTAGTAAAGTAATATAATATATATATATAATAGTAGTATAGTAATATAATATATATATATATAATAGTAGTATAGTAATAATATATATATATATAATAGTAGTATAGTATATAATATATATATATAGTAGTAGTATGTAATATAATATATAGTAGTATAGTATATAATATATAATATAATAGTAGTATAGTAATATAATATATATATATATAGTAGTATAGTAATATATATATATATATAGTAGTAGTAAAGTAATATAATATATATATATAATAGTAGTATAGTAATATAATATATATATATAATAGTAGTATAGTAATATAATATATATATATAATAGTAGTATAGTAATATATATATATATATATAATAGTAGTATAGTAATATAATATATATATAATAGTAGTAAAGTAATATAATATATATTATATAATAGTAGTAAAGGCCAAAGTCAACATTTGATCAAATCATTGTTTTAAAACATAATTTTTATACCTAAAAGGATCCTAAAACTCTAATGATCCATAGTATGACCAGTTTAAAACAATCCCATGTCAGCTTAAAACCCCCCCACCCACCCCTTCTCATGCTGACGTTCTTCCGTCTCTCATTCCTCATGACCAGAACCATCCTCCTCTGTACAATGACCTGCAGGATGGTTCCCATCCTGACCATCAGAGGTGACAGGCACTGAAAGTCCCCTATAGGGAGTCATTTTTGCTGAGTGCAGGGGAACACGAGAGAGAGAGAGAGGGAGGGAGAGAGAGAGAGAGAGAGAGAGAGAGAGAGAGAGAGAGAGAGAGAGAGAGAGAGAGAGAGAGAGAGGGAGGGAGAGAGAGAGAGAGAGAGTAAGAGAGAGAGACAGAGAGAGAGAGAGGGAGAGAGGGAGAGAGAGAGAGGGAGAGAGAGAGAGAGAGAGAGGGAGAGAGGGAGAGAGGGAGAGAGAGAGAGAGAGAGAGAGAGAGAGAGAGAGAGAGAGGGGTCAACGGTGTCTTGGCAGCAGCCCCTCACCTTCACCATTCCATTGTGTCTGGATAGAAACATCCAGTGTCCCGATGTAAACGACCAGCATCCCATTACTCATCTCATCTTTACTGCAGTGTTGTGCCAAGCTAGCAACACACACACACACACTCACACACACACACACACACACACACGCCAGTGACCTTCTGCCGTACGATGTATGAAACTGGGTTGTTGAAGAGTCTGTTGGTTAGTCTACTGTAGCTGGTAGAGGATGGGTCCTGTAGGGAGACTCACATTGAGGTAAAGAGGCTGTAGCTGGTAGAGGATGGGACCTGTAGGGAGACTCACATTGAGGTAAAGAGGCTGTAGCTGGTAGAGGATGGGACCTGTAGGGAGACTCACATTGAGGTAAAGAGGCTGTTGGTTAGTCTACTGTAGCTGGTAGAGGATGGGACCTGTAGGGAGACTCACATTGAGGTAAAGAGGTTGTAGCGGTTAGAGGATGGGACCTGTAGGGAGACTCACATTGAGGTAAAGAGGCTGTTGGTTAGTCTACTGTAGCTGGTAGAGGATGGGACCTGTAGGGAGACTCACATTGAGGTAAAGAGGCTGTTGGTTAGTCTACTGTAGCTGGTAGAGGATGGGACCTGTAGGGAGACTCACATTGAGGTAAAGAGGCTGTAGCTGGTAGAGGATGGGACCTGTAGGGAGACTCACATTGAGGTAAAGAGGCTGTAGCTGGTAGAGGATGGGACCTGTAGGGAGACTCACGTTGAGGTAAAGAGGCTGTTGGTTAGTCTACTGTAGCTGGTAGAGGATGGGACCTGTAGGGAGACTCACATTGAGGTAAAGAGGCTGTTGGTTAGTCTACTGTAGCTGTTAGAGGATTGGACCTGTAGGGAGACTCACATTGAGGTAGAGGCTGTTGGTTAGTCTACTGTAGCTGGTAGAGGATGGGACCTGTAGGGGGACTCACATTGAGGTAAAGAGGCTGTTGACAATCAGCGAAATGTCTATAAGTGGTTCCCATGAACTGCACTGCTCTGTGTGTGTCTACATCAATATGTGTGTGTGTGTATCTACATTCGATGCCAATCATGACCTATCACAATCCTATCCCCTCTCATAATGGTATAATCCTGTCACAATCCTATCCCCTCTCATAATGATATAATCCTGTCACAATCCTATCCCCTCTCATAATGATATAATCCTGTCACTCTGCTACCCCCCTCTCATAATGATATAATCCTGTAACTCTACTACCCCCCTCTCATAATGGTATAATCCTGTCACAATCCTATCCCCTCTCATAATGATATAATCCTGTCACTCTGCTACCCCCCTCTCATAATGGTATAATCCTGTCACTCTGCTACCCTCCTCTCATAATGGTATAATCCTGTTACTCTGCTACCCCCCCCCCCTCTCATAATGGTATAATCCTGTCACTCTGCTACCCCCCTCTCATAATGGTATAATCCTATTACTCTGCTACCCCCCCTCTCATAATGGTATAATCCTGTCACTCTGCTACCCCCCCCCCTCTCATAATGGTATAATCCTGTCACTCTGCTACCCTCCTCTCATAATGGTATAATCCTGTCACTCTGTTTCCTCCCTCTCATAATGGTATAATCCTGTTACTCTGCTACCCCCCCCCCCTCTCATAATGGTATAATCCTGTTTCTCTGCTACCCCCCCTCTCATAATGGTATAATCCTGTCACTCTGCTACCCCCCCCCCCCCCTCTCATAATGGTATAATCCTGTTACTCTGCTACCCCCCCCTCTCATAATGGTATAATCCTTTCCATTCCCTGTTCTGCCCTCTCCTATTCCCTCTATTGTCTGGCTGAGACCTGATCCGTACATCTCACTCTATCCAAGGGCAGAACAGGGCAGGCTTAGCCATCTCTCTGCAGCTATGGGCCAAGTCATTGCTTTTGTCCCTCAGTCGTTCCCTCGGTCCCTCAGTCGTTCCCTCGGTCCCTCAGTCGTTCCCTCGGTCCCTCAGTCGTTCCCTCGGTCCCTCGAGCGTTCCCTCAGTCCCTCAGTCGTTCCCTCGGTCCCTCAGTCGTTCCCTCTGCCCCTCAGTCGTTCCCTCAGTCCCTCAGTCGTTCCCTCGGCTCCTCAGTCGTTACCTCAGTCCCTCAGTCGTTCCCTCAGTCCCTCAGCCTTGTGAATTGATGGGGGGATAAACAGTAGAGTCATGGTTTTGGAGACCTGAAGTTACACAGAGAAAATATATTCAACCTCCTCTTTTTGCTTTGACTAAAGCTACTGGACCCTATTGCATGTATACTGTACAGAACAATACGTGTTTTACACGACAAACAGCAAGCAATGCAGGTGTAGAAGCACAGTGGCTAGGAAAAACTCCCTAGAAAGACCAAAACCTAGGAGGAAACTTAGAGAGGAACCAGGCTATGAGGGGTGGGCCAGTCCTCTTCTGGCTGTACCAGGTAGAGAGGAACCAGGCTATGAGGGGTGGGCCAGTCATCTTCTGGCTGTGCCGGGTGGAGAGGAACCAGGCTATGTGGGGTGGCCAGTCCTCTTCTGGCTGTGCCGGGTGGAGATTATAACAGAACATGGCCAAGATGTTCAAATGTTCATAGATGACCATCATGGTCGAATAATAATAATGGTCAAATAATAATAATCAGCTGGGCTTGACAATCTGGACCCTCTATTTCTGAAACTATCTGCCACCATTGTCGCAACCCCTATTACCAGCCTGTTCAACCTCTCTTTCATCTCGTCTGAGATCCCCAAGGATTGGAAAGCTGCCGCAGTCATCCCCCTCTTCAAAGGGGGAGACACCCTGGACCCAAACTGTTACAGACCTATATCCATCCTGCCCTGCCTATCTAAGGTCTTCGAAAGCCAAGTCAACAAACAGGTCACTGACCATCTTGAATCCCACCGTACCTTCTCCGCTGTGCAATCTGGTTTCCGAGCCGGTCATGGGTGCACCTCAGCCACACTCAAGGTACTAAACGATATCATAACCGCCATCGATAAAAGACAGTAGTGTGCAGCGTCTTCATCGACCTTGCCAAGGCTTTCGACTCTGTCAATCACCATATTCTTATCGGCAGACTCAGTAGCCTCGGTTTTTCGGATGACTGCCTTGCCTGGTTCACCAATTACTTTGCAGACAGAGTTCAGTGTGTCAAATCGGAGGGCATGCTGTCCAGTCCTCTGGCAGTCTCTATGGGGGTGCCACAGGGTTCAATTCTCGGGCCGACTCTTTTCTCTGTGTATATCAATGATGTTGCTCTTGCTGCGGGCGATTCCCTGATCCACCTCTACGCAGACGACACCATTCTATATACTTTCGGCCCGTCTTTGGACACTGTGCTATCTAACCTCCAAACAAGCTTCAATGCCATACAACACTCCTTCCATGGCCTCCAACTGCTCTTAAACGCTAGTAAAACCAAATGCATGCTTTTCAACCGGTCGCTGCCTGCACCCGCATGCCCGACTAGCATCACCACCCTGGATGGTTCCGACCTAGAATATGTGGACGTCTATAAGTACCTAGGTGTCTGGCTAGACTGCAAACACCACTTTCCATCAGTTTGTATAGCAGACCCTCATGCCAGATTGAGTCGAAGGCATTTTTGAAATCAACAAAGCATGAGAAGACTTTGCCTTTGTTTTGGTTTGTTTGATTGTCAATTAGGGTGTGCAGGGTGAATACATGGTCTGTTGTACGGTAATTTGGTAAAAAGCCAATTTGACATTTGCTCAGTACATTGTTTTCATTGAGGAAATGTACGAGTCTGCTGTTAATAATAATGCAGAGGATTTTCCCAAGGTTACTGTTGACACATATTCCACGGTAGTTATTGGGGTCAAATTTGTCTCCACTTTTGTGGATTGGGGTGATCAGTCCTTGGTTCCAAATATTGGGGAAGATGCCAGAGCTAAGTATGATGTTAAAGAGTTTTAGTATAGCCAATTGGAATTTGTTGTCTGTATATTTGATCATTTCATTGAGGATACCATCAACACCACAGGCCTTTTTGGGTTGGAGGGTTTTTATTTTGTCCTGTAACTCTTTCAATGTAATTGGAGAATCCAGTGGGTTCTGGTAGTCTTTAATAGTTGATTCTAAGATCTGTGTTTGATCATGTATATGTTTTTGCTCTTTATTCTTTGTTATAGAGCCAAAAAGATTGGAGAAGTGGTTTACCCATACATCTCCATTTTGGATAGATAATTCTTCGTGTTGTTGTTTGTTTAGTGTTTTCCAATTTTCCCAGAAGTGGTTAGAGTCTATGGATTCTTCAATTGCATTGAGCTGATTTCTGACATGCTGTTCCTTCTTTTTCCGTAGTGTATTTCTGTATTGTTTTAGTGATTCACCATAGTGAAGGCGTAGACTCAGGTTTTCCGGGTCTCTATGTTTTTGGTTGGACAGGTTTCTCAATTTCTTTCTTAGATTTTTGCATTCTTCATCAAACCATTTGTCATTATTGTTAATTTTCTTCGGTTTTCTATTTGAGATTTTTAGATTTGATAGGGAAGCTGAGAGGTCAAATATACTGTTAAGATTTTCTACTGCCAAGTTTACACCTTCACTATTACAGTGGAACGTTTTACCCAGGAAATTGTCTAAGAGGGATTGAATTTGTTGTTGCCTAATTGTTTTTTGGTAGGTTTCCAAACTGCATTCCTTCCATCTATAGCATTTCTTAATGTTACTCAGTTCCTTTGGCTTTGATGCCTCATGATTGAGTATTGCTCTGTTTAAGTAGACTGTGATTTTGCTGTGGTCTGATAGGGGTGTCAGTGGGCTGACTGTGAACGCTCTGAGAGACTCTGGGTTGAGGTCAGTGATAAAGTAGTCTACAGTACTACTGCCAAGAGATGAGCTATAGGTGTACCTACCATAGGAGTCCCCTCGAAGCCTACCGTTGACTATGTACATACCCAGCGTGCGACAGGTCATCTACAAGTCTATGCTAGGTAAAGCTCCGCCTTATCTCAGCTCACTGGTCACGATGGCAACACCCATCCGTAGCACGCGCTCCAGCAGGTGTATCTCACTGATCATCCCTAAAGCCAACACCTCATTTGGCCGCCTTTCGTTCCAGTACTCTGCTGCCTGTGACTGGAACGAATTGCAAAAATCGCTGAAGCTGGAGACATTTATCTCCCTCACCAACTTCAAACATCAGCTATCTGAGCAGCTAACCGATCGCTGCAGCTGTACATAGTCTATTGGTAAATAGCCCACCCTTTTCACCTACCTCATCCCCATACTGTTTTTATTTATTTACTTTTCTGCTCTTCTGCACACCAATATCTCTACCTGTACATGACCATCTGATCATTCATCACTCCAGTGTTAATCTGCAAAATTGTAATTATTTGCCTACCTCCTCATGCCTTTTGCACACATTGTATATAGACCCCCCCTTTGTTTTCTACTGTGTTATTGACTTGTTAATTGTTTACTCCATGTGTAACTCTTTGTTGTATGCTCACACTGCTATGCTTTATCTTGGCCAGGTCGCAGTTGCAAATGAGAACTTGTTCTCAACTAGCCTACCTGGTTAAATAAAGGTGTTCTCAACTAGCCTACCTGGTTAAATAAAGGTGTTCTCAACTAGCCTACCTGGTTAAATAAAGGTGTTCTCAACTAGCCTACCTGGTTAAATAAAGGTGTTCTCAACTAGCCTACCTGGTTAAATAAAGGTGTTCTCAACTAGCCTACCTGGTTAAATAAAGGTGTTCTCAACTAGCCTACCTGGTTAAATAAAGGTGTTCTCAACTAGCCTACCTGGTTAAATAAAGGTGTTCTCAACTAGCCTACCTGGTTAAATAAAGGTGAAATAAAAAAATAAAAAAACAGTGGTTGTCGAGGGTGCAGCAAGTCAGCACCTCAGGAGTAAATGTCAGTTGGCTTTTCATAGCCGATCATTCAGAGTATCTCTACCGCTCCTGCTGTCTCTAGAGAGTTGAAAACAGCAGGTCTGGGACAGGTAGCATGTCCGGTGAACAGGTCAGGATTCTATAGCTGCAGGAAGAACAGTTGAAACTGGAGCAGCAGCACAGCCAGGTGGACTGGGGACAGCAAGGAGCCCTCATGCCAGGTAGTGGGCCAGTCCTCTTCTGGCTGTGCCGGGTGGAGAGGAACCAGGCTATGAGGGGTGGGCCAGTCCTCTTCTGGCTGTGCGGGTGGAGAGGAACCAGGCTATGAGGAGTGGCCAGTCCTCTTCTGGCTGTGCCGGGTGGAGAGGAACCAGGCTATGAGGGGTGGGCCAGTCATCTTCTGGCTGTGCCGGGTGGAGAGGAACCAGGCTATGAGGGGTGGGCCAGTCCTCTTCTGGCTGTGCCGGGTGGAGAGGAACCAGGCTATGTGGGGTGGCCAGTCCTCTTCTGGCTGTGCCGGGTGGAGATTATAACAGAACATGGCCAAGATGTTCAAATGTTCATAAATGACCAGCATGGTCAAATAATAATAATCACAGTAGTTGTAGAGGGTGCAGCAAGTCAGCACCTCAGGAGTAAATGTCAGTTGGCTTTTCATAGCCTATCATTGAGAGGATCTCTATCATTCCTGCTGTCTCTAGAGAGTTGAAAACAGCAGGTCTGGGACAGGTAGCATGTCCGGTGAACAGGTCAGGATTCTATAGCTGCAGGAAGAACAGTTGAAACTGGAGCAGCAGCACAGCCAGGTGGACTGGGGACAGCAAGGAGCCCTCATGCCAGGTAGTCCTGAGGCATGGTCCTAGGGCTCAGGTCCTCCGAGAGAGAGAAAGAAAGAGAGAAAGAGAGAATTAGAGAGAGCATACTTAAATTCGCACAGGACACCGGATAAAACAGGAGAAGTACTCCAGATATAACAAACTGACCCTAGCCCCCCGACACATAATCTACTGCAGTATAAATACTGAAGGCTGAGACAGGAGGGGTCAGGAGACACTGTGGCCCCATCCGATGACACCCCCGGACAGGGCCAAACAGGAAGGATATAACCCCACCCACTTTGCCAAAGCACAGCCCCCACACCACTAGAGGGATATCTTCAACCACCAACTTACCATCCTGAGACAAGGCCGAGTATAGCCCACAAAGATCTCTGCCACGGCACAACCCAAGGGGGGGGCGCCAACCCAGACAGAAAGATCACGTCAGTGACTCAACCCACTCAAGTGGCGCACCCCTCCTAGGGACGGCATGGAAGAGCACCAGTAAGCCAGGGACTCAGCCCCTGTAATAGGGTTAAAGGCAGAGAATCCCAGTGGAGAGAGGGGAACCGGCCAGGCAGAGACAGCAAGGGCGGTTCGTTGCTCCAGAGCCTTTCCGTTCACCTTCACACTCCTGGGCCAGACTACACTCAATCATACGACCCACTGAAGAGATGAGTCTTCAGTAAAGACTTAAAGGTTGAGACCGAGTCTGCGTCTCTCACATTGGCAGGCAGACCATTCCATAAAAATGGAGCTCTATAGGAGAAAGCCCTGCCTCCAGCTGTCCCTGAGCTGAATCCCTGAGCTGACAAGGTACAAATCTGTCGTTCTGCCCCTGAACAGGCAGTTAACACACTGTTCCTAGGCCCTCATTGAAAATAAGAATTTGTTCTTAACTGACTTGCCTAGTTAAATAAAGGTAATAAACCTACTGTCCTATAATTAAATAAAGGTAAAATAAAAACTAATAAAAATATACATAGATGTAGAGAACCAGGACTGTTCATTGTATCTGTTACCATACATCTTGTAGTTTTGAAAACCCGACCCGAGGCGACACAGTGGCTGGTTTTGATAATATTCCGGGGATTCAAGTCAACTCTAGTCAACAAATCTCCCAACTCATCGTGAGGTAGACATGTCAGAAGGTCACTAATTCAAAACCAAAGTTTGCTAAATGAATGCTGTGGTTTTTATCAGGATAAGACCCAGATGAGATCCAGACAGTTCGAAATAACAAACGTTTATTTACAAAACGGATGGCAGATACATGACAGGTCAAGACAAGCAGGGGTCAGTAATCAGTGTCAAGAGGTACAGGACGGCAGGCAGAATGGTCAAAAACCGTGAGAACTAGAAAACAGGAACTAACTTCGAAACAGGAGTATGAGAAAAACCCCGCTGGTAGACTTGACAAGACGAACTGGCAACAGTCAAACAGAGAACACAGGTGTAAATACCCAGGGGATAATGGGGAAAATGGAGGACACCTGGAGTGGGAGGGTGGAGACAAGAACAAAGACAGGTGAAACAGAACAGGTTTTGACAGGTTTGAAGAAAGATACCGCCTGTATGATGCATTTTGCATAATAAGTTGCAAAACACACCATCGTGTGATGCTAAATGAATCACAACGGCTGTATTTCTGTGTTTTGAAGGCTATGTATCTATATATATATGACATTAAAAACGCTGTGTGATTACATCAACAATGGACTAATGAAACAAATGGCAAAATACAACTTTGTGATCTTAGAAATAACCCTCGTGATCTTAATAATAACCCTCGTGATCTTAATAATAACCCTCGTGATCTTAATAATAACCCTCGTGATCTTAATAATAACCCTCGTGATCTTAATAATAACCCTCGTGATCTTAATAATAACCCTCGTGATCTTAGAAATAACCCTCGTGATCTTAATAATAACCCTTGTGATCTTAATAATAACTATCGTGATCTTAATAATAACCCTCGTGATCTTAATAATAACCCGCGTGATCTTAATAATAACCCTTGTTAATCTTAATAATAACCCTCGTTAACCTTAATAATAACCCTTGTTAATCTCAATAATAACCCTCGTGATCTTAATAATAACCCTTGTTAATCTTAATAATAACCCCCGTGATCTTAATAATAACCCTCGTGATCTTAATAATAACCCTTGTTAATCTTAATAATAACCCCCGTGATCTTAATAATAACCCTCGTGATCTTAAAAATAACCCTCGTTAACCTTAATAATAACCCTTGTTAATCTTAATAATAACCCGCGTGATCTTAATAATAACCCTTGTTAATCTTAATAATAACCCTCGTTAACCTTAATAATAACCCTTGTTAATCTCAATAATAACCCTCGTGATCTTAATAATAACCCTTGTTAATCTTAATAATAACCCCCGTGATCTTAATAATAACCCTCGTGATCTTAATAATAACCCTTGTTAATCTTAATAATAACCCTCGTGATCTTAATAATAACCCTTGTTAATCTTAATAATAACCCTTGTGATCTTAGAAATAACCCTTGTGATCTCCATCTTGGTAGCAGCCATTTTGTATTTTATTCAAGTGAAAACAAAGGTATTGGGGTCAGGTTTTACAGACATGTTGTTGTGTTGTCCAGCAGCTCTGCATCAGTTAGAGTATTAACACGGCTTTAAAATGATCAATTAAATGTATTTTAAAATCCAGGATAAATGTTATAGATTATACAGTGTTAAAAAACATATCTGGTATCAGGCCTCAATCTAATCTCAAATACCTGCTTCTCACTTCTTTCCCTGATTCTCCTGGGTTATGGAAGATCGCAGTGCAGATGACAGTATAATGGAAATCAGGGAAGATGACAGTATAATGGACAGAAGGGAAGATGACAGTATAATGGATATCAGGGAAGATGACAGTATAATAGATATCAGGGAAGATGACAGTGTAATAGACAGAAGGGAAGATGACAGTATAATAGACAGAAGGGAAGATGACAGTATAATAGACAGAAGGGAAGATGCCAGTATAATAGACAGAAGGGAAGATGACAGCATAATAGATATCAGGGAAGATGTCAGTATAATAGATATCAGGGAAGATGACAGTATAATAGACAGAAGGGAAGATGACAGTATAATAGACAGAAGGAAAGATGCCAGTGTAATAGCAAGAAGGGAAGATGCCTATAATATATCAGGGAAGATGACAGTATATAGACAGAATTTAAAAGATGCCAGTATAATAGACAGAAAGGAAGATTCCATATAAAATAGACGAAGGAAGATCCATTATAATAGACAACATGGAAGATGACATATAATGTACAGAAGGAAGATTCCATGTAGAATAGATATCATGAAGAATGCCATTTTGTATAATAGATCAGAAGGGAATATGCCATTCATATAGATATCAGGAAGATGCCAGTAATATAGTACAGAAGGAAGAAATTCCAGTATAATAGCAGAAGGGAAGATGACTAAACATAGATATCAGGGAAGATGCCAGGATAATAGACATAAGGAGAGACCAGTTGAATAGACCATAAGGTAAGAGAAAGTAATAATAGACAGAGGAAGATGGCCAGTAATAAGAGATATCAGGGAAGATGCAGTATAATAGACAGAAGGGAAAATGCTTAGTATAACCCTGAAAAAGACATCACAACATATAAGATTGCCATTATAATAGAAGATAGGGAAGATGCCATGGAATTAGACAGAAGGAAGAGGCCAGTATAATAGACAGAAGGGAAGATACCACTACTGTCTCTTTATATTATGACAGACCAGCTAGATCTACTGTCTCTATTATATTATGACAGACCAGCTAGATCTACTGTCTCTATTATATTATGACAGACCAGCTAGATCTACTGTCTCTATTATATTATGACAGACCAGCTAGATCTACTGTCTCTATTATTATGACAGACCAGCTAGATCTACTGTCTCTATTATATTATGACAGACCAGCTAGATCTACTGTCTCTATTATATTATGACAGACCAGCTAGATCTACTGTCTCTATTATAATATGACAGACCAGCTAGATCTACTGTCTCTATTATATTATGACAGACCAGCTAGATCTACTGTCTCTATTATATATGACAGACCAGCTAGATCTACTGTCTCTATTATATTATGACAGACCAGCTAGATCTACTGTCTCTATTATATATGACAGACCAGCTAGATCTACTGTCTCTATTATATTATGACAGACCAGCTAGATCTACTGTCTCTATTATATTATGACAGACCAGCTAGATCTACTGTCTCTATTATATTATGACAGACCAGCTAGATCTACTGTCTCTATTATATTTGACAGACCAGCTAGATCTACTGTCTCTATTATATTATGACAGACCAGCTAGATCTACTGTCTCTATTATATTATGACAGACCAGCTAGATCTACTGTCTCTATTATATTTACAGACCAGCTAGATCTACTGTCTCTATTATATTATGACAGACCAGCTAGATCTACTGTCTCTATTATATTATGACAGACCAGCTAGATCTACTGTCTCTATTAATTATGACAGACCAGCTAGATCTACTGTCTCTATTATATTATGACAGACCAGCTAGATCTACTGTCTCTATTATATTATGACAGACCAGCTAGATCTACTGTCTCTATTATATTATGACAGACCAGCTAGATCTACTGTCTCTATTATATTATGACAGACCAGCTAGATCTACTGTCTCTATTATATTATGACAGACCAGCTAGATCTACTGTCTCTATTATATTATGACAGACCAGCTAGATCTACTGTCTCTATTATATTATGACAGACCAGCTAGATCTACTGTCTCTATTATATTATGACAGACCAGCTAGATCTACTGTCTCTATTATATATGACAGACCAGCTAGATCTACTGTCTCTATTATATTATGACAGACCAGCTAGATCTACTGTCTCTATTATATTATGACAGACCAGCTAGATCTACTGTCTCTATTTATTATGACAGACCAGCTAGATCTACTGTCTCTATTATATTATGACAGACCAGCTAGATCTACTGTCTCTATTTATTATGACAGACCAGCTAGATCTACTGTCTCTATTATATTATGACAGACCAGCTAGATCTACTGTCTCTATTATATTATGACAGACCAGCTAGATCTACTGTCTCTTTATAATATTTGACAGACCAGCTAGATCTACTGTCTCTATTATATTATGACAGACCAGCTAGATCTACTGTCTCTATTATATTATGACAGACCAGCTAGATCTACTGTCTCTATTATATTATGACAGACCAGCTAGATCTACTGTCTCTATTATAATATGACAGACCAGCTAGATCTACTGTCTCTATTATATTATGACAGACCAGCTAGATCTACTGTCTCTATTATATTATGACAGACCAGCTAGATCTACTGTCTCTATTATATTATGACAGACCAGCTAGATCTACTGTCTCTATTATATTATGACAGACCAGCTAGATCTACTGTCTCTATTATATTATGACAGACCAGCTAGATCTACTGTCTCTATTATATTATGACAGACCAGCTAGATCTACTGTCTCTATTATATTATGACAGACCAGCTAGATCTACTGTCTCTATTATATTATGACAGACCAGCTAGATCTACTGTCTCTATTATATTATGACAGACCAGCTAGATCTACTGTCTCTATTATATTATGACAGACCAGCTAGATCTACTGTCTCTATTATATATGACAGACCAGCTAGATCTACTGTCTCTATTATATTATGACAGACCAGCTAGATCTACT
Organism: Oncorhynchus kisutch; assembly: GCF_002021735.2. NCBI lineage: Eukaryota > Metazoa > Chordata > Actinopteri > Salmoniformes > Salmonidae > Oncorhynchus > Oncorhynchus kisutch. The sequence continues at coordinate 98,079 of NW_022262760.1, forward strand.
GTCTCTATTATATTATGACAGACCAGCTAGATCTACTGTCTCTATTATAATATGACAGACCAGCTAGATCTACTGTCTCTATTATATTTGACAGACCAGCTAGATCTACTGTCTCTATTATATTATGACAGACCAGCTAGATCTACTGTCTCTATTATATTATGACAGACCAGCTAGATCTACTGTCTCTATTATAATATGACAGACCAGCTAGATCTACTGTCTCTATTATATTATGACAGACCAGCTAGATCTACTGTCTCTATTATATTATGACAGACCAGCTAGATCTACTGTCTCTATTATATTATGACAGACCAGCTAGATCTACTGTCTCTATTATATTATGACAGACCAGCTAGATCTACTGTCTCTATTATATTATGACAGACCAGCTAGATCTACTGTCTCTATTATATTATGACAGACCAGCTAGATCTACTGTCTCTATTATATTATGACAGACCAGCTAGATCTACTGTCTCTATTATATTATGACAGACCAGCTAGATCTACTGTCTCTATTATATTATGACAGACCAGCTAGATCTACTGTCTCTATTATATTATGACAGACCAGCTAGATCTACTGTCTCTATTATATTATGACAGACCAGCTAGATCTACTGTCTCTATTATATTATGACAGACCAGCTAGATCTACTGTCTCTATTATAATATGACAGACCAGCTAGATCTACTGTCTCTATTATATTATGACAGACCAGCTAGATCTACTGTCTCTATTATATTATGACAGACCAGCTAGATCTACTGTCTCTATTATATTATGACAGACCAGCTAGATCTACTGTCTCTATTATATTATGACAGACCAGCTAGATCTACTGTCTCTATTTATTATGACAGACCAGCTAGATCTACTGTCTCTATTATAATATGACAGACCAGCTAGATCTACTGTCTCTATTATATTATGACAGACCAGCTAGATCTACTGTCTCTATTATATTATGACAGACCAGCTAGATCTACTGTCTCTATTATATTATGACAGACCAGCTAGATCTACTGTCTCTTTATATTATGACAGACCAGCTAGATCTACTGTCTCTATTATATTATGACAGACCAGCTAGATCTACTGTCTCTATTATATTATGACAGACCAGCTAGATCTACTGTCTCTATTATAATATGACAGACCAGCTAGATCTACTGTCTCTATTATATTATGACAGACCAGCTAGATCTACTGTCTCTATTATATTATGACAGACCAGCTAGATCTACTGTCTCTATTATATTATGACAGACCAGCTAGATCTACTGTCTCTATTATATTATGACAGACCAGCTAGATCTACTGTCTCTATTATATTATGACAGACCAGCTAGATCTACTGTCTCTATTATATTATGACAGACCAGCTAGATCTACTGTCTCTATTATATTATGACAGACCAGCTAGATCTACTGTCTCTATTATATTATGACAGACCAGCTAGATCTACTGTCTCTATTATATTATGACAGACCAGCTAGATCTACTGTCTCTATTATATTATGACAGACCAGCTAGATCTACTGTCTCTATTATATTATGACAGACCAGCTAGATCTACTGTCTCTATTATATTATGACAGACCAGCTAGATCTACTGTCTCTATTATATTATGACAGACCAGCTAGATCTACTGTCTCTATTATATTATGACAGACCAGCTAGATCTACTGTCTCTATTATATTATGACAGACCAGCTAGATCTACTGTCTCTATTATATTATGACAGACCAGCTAGATCTACTGTCTCTATTATATTATGACACCAGCTAGATCTACTGTCTCTATTATATTATGACAGACCAGCTAGATCTACTGTCTCTATTATATTATGACAGACCAGCTAGATCTACTTACTATTTACATGTCTTCTATTTATTATGCAGACCAGCTAGATCTACTGTCTCTATTATATTATGACAGACCAGCTAGATCTACTGTCTCTATTATATTATGACAGACCAGCTAGATCTACTGTCTCTATTATATTATGACAGACCAGCTAGATCTACTGTCTCTATTATATTATGACAGACCAGCTAGATCTACTGTCTCTATTATAATGACAGACCAGCTAGATCTACTGTCTCTATTATATTATGACAGACCAGCTAGATCTACTGTCTCTATATATATGACAGACCAGCTAGATCTACTGTCTCTATTATATTATGACAGACCAGCTAGATCTACTGTCTCTTATATATTATGACAGACCAGCTAGATCTACTGTCTCTATTATATTATGACAGACCAGCTAGATCTACTGTCTCTATTATATTATGACAGACCAGCTAGATCTACTGTCTCTATTATATTATGACAGACCAGCTAGATCTACTGTCTCTATTATATTATGACAGACCAGCTAGATCTACTGTCTCTATTATATTATGACAGACCAGCTAGATCTACTGTCTCTATTATATTATGACAGACCAGCTAGATCTACTGTCTCTATTATATTATGACAGACCAGCTAGATCTACTGTCTCTATTTAATATGACAGACCAGCTAGATCTACTGTCTCTATTATATTATGACAGACCAGCTAGATCTACTGTCTCTATTATATTATGACAGACCAGCTAGATCTACTGTCTCTATTATATTATGACAGACCAGCTAGATCTACTGTCTCTATTATATTATGACAGACCAGCTAGATCTACTGTCTCTATTATATTATGACAGACCAGCTAGATCTACTGTCTCTATTATATTATGACAGACCAGCTAGATCTACTGTCTCTTATTATATTATGACAGACCAGCTAGATCTACTGTCTCTATTATATTATGACAGACCAGCTAGATCTACTGTCTCTATTATATTATGACAGACCAGCTAGATCTACTGTCTCTATTATATATGACAGACCAGCTAGATCTACTGTCTCTATTATATTATGACAGACCAGCTAGATCTACTGTCTCTATTATATTATGACAGACCAGCTAGATCTACTGTCTCTATTATATTATGACAGACCAGCTAGATCTACTGTCTCTATTATATATGACAGACCAGCTAGATCTACTGTCTCTATATATTATGACAGACCAGCTAGATCTACTGTCTCTATTATATTATGACAGACCAGCTAGATCTACTGTCTCTATTATATTATGACAGACCAGCTAGATCTACTGTCTCTATTATATTATGACAGACCAGCTAGATCTACTGTCTCTATTATATTATGACAGACCAGCTAGATCTACTGTCTATTATATTATGACAGACCAGCTAGATCTACTGTCTCTATTATATTATGACAGACCAGCTAGATCTACTGTCTCTATTATATTATGACAGACCAGCTAGATCTACTGTCTCTATTATATATGACAGACCAGCTAGATCTACTGTCTCTATTATATTATGACAGACCAGCTAGATCTACTGTCTCTATTATATTATGACAGACCAGCTAGATCTACTGTCTCTATTATATTATGACAGACCAGCTAGATCTACTGTCTCTATTATATTATGACAGACCAGCTAGATCTACTGTCTCTATTATATTATGACAGACCAGCTAGATCTACTGTCTCTATTATATTATGACAGACCAGCTAGATCTACTGTCTCTATTATATTATGACAGACCAGCTAGATCTACTGTCTCTATTATATTATGACAGACCAGCTAGATCTACTGTCTCTATTATATTATGACAGACCAGCTAGATCTACTGTCTCTATATATATTATGACAGACCAGCTAGATCTACTGTCTCTATTATTTATGACAGACCAGCTAGATCTACTGTCTCTATTATATTATGACAGACCAGCTAGATCTACTGTCTCTATATATTATGACAGACCAGCTAGATCTACTGTCTCTATTATATTATGACAGACCAGCTAGATCTACTGTCTCTTTATTATTATGACAGACCAGCTAGATCTACTGTCTCTATTATAATATGACAGACCAGCTAGATCTACTGTCTCTATTATATTATGACAGACCAGCTAGATCTACTGTCTCTATTATATTATGACAGACCAGCTAGATCTACTGTCTCTATTATATTATGACAGACCAGCTAGATCTACTGTCTCTATTATATTATGACAGACCAGCTAGATCTACTGTCTCTATTATATTATGACAGACCAGCTAGATCTACTGTCTCTATTATATTATGACAGACCAGCTAGATCTACTGTCTCTATTATATTATGACAGACCAGCTAGATCTACTGTCTCTTTATTATGACAGACCAGCTAGATCTACTGTCTCTATTATATTATGACAGACCAGCTAGATCTACTGTCTCTATTATATTATGACAGACCAGCTAGATCTACTGTCTCTATTATATTATGACAGACCAGCTAGATCTACTGTCTCTATTATATTATGACAGACCAGCTAGATCTACTGTCTCTATTATATTATGACAGACCAGCTAGATCTACTGTCTCTATTATATTATGACAGACCAGCTAGATCTACTGTCTCTATTATATTATGACAGACCAGCTAGATCTACTGTCTCTATTATATTATGACAGACCAGCTAGATCTACTGTCTCTATATATTATGACAGACCAGCTAGATCTACTGTCTCTATTATATTATGGACCAGCTAGATCTACTGTCTCTATTATATTATGACAGACCAGCTAGATCTACTGTCTCTATTATATTATGACAGACCAGCTAGATCTACTGTCTCTATTATATTATGACAGACCAGCTAGATCTACTGTCTCTATTATATTATGACAGACCAGCTAGATCTACTGTCTCTATTATATTATGACAGACCAGCTAGATCTACTGTCTCTATTATATTATGACAGACCAGCTAGATCTACTGTCTATTATATTATGACAGACCAGCTAGATCTACTGTCTCTATTATATTATGACAGACCAGCTAGATCTACTGTCTCTATTATATTATGACAGACCAGCTAGATCTACTGTCTCTATTATATTATGACAGACCAGCTAGATCTACTGTCTCTATTATATTATGACAGACCAGCTAGATCTACTGTCTCTATTATATTATGACAGACCAGCTAGATCTACTGTCTCTATTATAATATGACAGACCAGCTAGATCTACTGTCTCTATTATATTATGACAGACCAGCTAGATCTACTGTCTCTATTATATTATGACAGACCAGCTAGATCTACTGTCTCTATTATATTATGACAGACCAGCTAGATCTACTGTCTCTATTATATATGACAGACCAGCTAGATCTACTGTCTCTATTATATTATGACAGACCAGCTAGATCTACTGTCTCTATTATATTGACAGACCAGCTAGATCTACTGTCTCTATTATTATGACAGACCAGCTAGATCTACTGTCTCTATATATTATGACAGACAGCTAGATCTACTGTCTCTATTATATTGACAGACCAGCTAGATCTACTGTCTCTATTATATATGACAGACCAGCTAGATCTACTGTCTCTATTATATTATGACAGACCAGCTAGATCTACTGTCTCTATTATATTATGACAGACCAGCTAGATCTACTGTCTCTATTATATTATGACAGACCAGCTAGATCTACTGTCTCTATTATATTATGACAGACCAGCTAGATCTACTGTCTCTATTATATTATGACAGACCAGCTAGATCTACTGTCTCTTTATATTATGACAGACCAGCTAGATCTACTGTCTCTATTATATTATGACAGACCAGCTAGATCTACTGTCTCTATTATATTATGACAGACCAGCTAGATCTACTGTCTCTATTATATTATGACAGACCAGCTAGATCTACTGTCTCTATTATATTATGACAGACCAGCTAGATCTACTGTCTCTATTATTTATGACAGACCAGCTAGATCTACTGTCTCTATTATATTATGACAGACCAGCTAGATCTACTGTCTCTATTATATTATGACAGACCAGCTAGATCTACTGTCTCTATTATATTATGACAGACCAGCTAGATCTACTGTCTCTATTATATTATGACAGACCAGCTAGATCTACTGTCTCTATTATATTATGACAGACCAGCTAGATCTACTGTCTCTATTATATTATGACAGACCAGCTAGATCTACTGTCTCTATTATATTATGACAGACCAGCTAGATCTACTGTCTCTATTATATTATGACAGACCAGCTAGATCTACTGTCTCTGTATCTATTTTTATATGACAGACCAGCTAGATCTACTGTCTCTATTATATTATGACAGACCAGCTAGATCTACTGTCTTTATTATTGACAGACCAGCTAGATCTATCTGTCTTATTATATTATGACAGACCAGCTAGATACTGTCTCTATTATATTATGACAGACCAGCTAGATCTACTGTCTCTATTATATATGACAGACCAGCTAGATCTACTGTCTCTATTATATTATGACAGACCAGCTAGATCTACTGTCTCTATTATATTATGACAGACCAGCTAGATCTACTGTCTCTATTAATATGACAGACCAGCTAGATCTACTGTCTCTATTATATTATGACAGACCAGCTAGATCTACTGTCTCTATTATATTATGACAGACCAGCTAGATCTACTGTCTCTATTATATTATGACAGACCAGCTAGATCTACTGTCTCTATTATTTATGACAGACCAGCTAGATCTACTGTCTCTATTATATTATGACAGACCAGCTAGATCTACTGTCTCTATTATATTATGACAGACCAGCTAGATCTACTGTCTCTATTATAATATGACAGACCAGCTAGATCTACTGTCTCTATTATATTATGACAGACCAGCTAGATCTACTGTCTCTATTATATTATGACAGACCAGCTAGATCTACTGTCTCTATTATATTATGACAGACCAGCTAGATCTACTGTCTCTATATATATTATGACAGACCAGCTAGATCTACTGTCTCTATTATATTATGACAGACCAGCTAGATCTATCTACTGTCTCTAATTATAATTATGACAGACCAGCTAGATCTACTGTCTCTATTATATTATGACAGACCAGCTAGATCTACTGTCTCTATTATATTATGACAGACCAGCTAGATCTACTGTCTCTATTATATTATGACAGACCAGCTAGATCTACTGTCTCTATTATATTATGACAGACCAGCTAGATCTACTGTCTCTATTATATTATGACAGACCAGCTAGATCTACTGTCTCTATTATATTATGACAGACCAGCTAGATCTACTGTCTCTATTATATTATGACAGACCAGCTAGATCTACTGTCTCTATTATATTATGACAGACAGCTAGATCTACTGTCTCTATTATATTATGACAGACCAGCTAGATCTACTGTCTCTATTATATTATGACAGACCAGCTAGATCTACTGTCTCTATTTATTATGACAGACCAGCTAGATCTACTGTCTCTATTATATTATGACAGACCAGCTAGATCTACTGTCTCTATTATATTATGACAGACCAGCTAGATCTACTCTCTATTATATTATGACAGACCAGCTAGATCTACTGTCTCTATTTATTATGACAGACCAGCTAGATCTACTGTCTCTATTATATTATGACAGACCAGCTAGATCTACTGTCTCTATTATATTATGACAGACCAGCTAGATCTACTGTCTCTATTATATTATGACAGACCAGCTAGATCTACTGTCTCTATATATAATATGACAGACCAGCTAGATCTACTGTCTCTATTATATTATGACAGACCAGCTAGATCTACTGTCTCTATTATATTTGACAGACCAGCTAGATCTACTGTCTCTATTATATTATGACAGACCAGCTAGATCTACTGTCTCTATTATATTATGACAGACCAGCTAGATCTACTGTCTCTATTATATTATGACAGACCAGCTAGATCTACTGTCTCTATTATATTATGACAGACCAGCTAGATCTACTGTCTCTATTATATTATGACAGACCAGCTAGATCTACTGTCTCTATTATATTATGACAGACCAGCTAGATCTACTGTCTCTATTTATTATGACAGACCAGCTAGATCTACTGTCTCTATTATATTATGACAGACCAGCTAGATCTACTGTCTCTATTATATTATGACAGACCAGCTAGATCTACTGTCTCTATTATATTATGACAGACCAGCTAGATCTACTGTCTCTATTATATTATGACAGACCAGCTAGATCTACTGTCTCTATTATATTATGACAGACCAGCTAGATCTACTGTCTCTATTATTTATGACAGACCAGCTAGATCTACTGTCTCTATTATATTATGACAGACCAGCTAGATCTACTGTCTCTATTATATTATGACAGACCAGCTAGATCTACTGTCTCTATTATATTATGACAGACCAGCTAGATCTACTGTCTCTATTATAATATGACAGACCAGCTAGATCTACTGTCTCTATTATATTATGACAGACCAGCTAGATCTACTGTCTCTATTATATTATGACAGACCAGCTAGATCTACTGTCTCTATTATAATATGACAGACCAGCTAGATCTACTGTCTCTATTATATTATGACAGACCAGCTAGATCTACTGTCTCTATTATATTATGACAGACCAGCTAGATCTACTGTCTCTATTATATTATGACAGACCAGCTAGATCTACTGTCTCTATTATATTATGACCAGCTAGATCTACTGTCTCTATTATATTATGACAGACCAGCTAGATCTACTGTCTCTATTATATTATGACAGACCAGCTAGATCTACTGTCTCTATTATATTATGACAGACCAGCTAGATCTACTGTCTCTATTATATGACAGACCAGCTAGATCTACTGTCTCTATTATTATTATGACCCAGCTAGATCTACTGTCTCTATCTATATTATATATGACAGACCAGCTAGTCTCTGTCTCTATTATTTATGACAGACCAGCTAGATCTACTGTCTCTATTATATTATGACAGACCAGCTAGATCTACTGTCTCTATTATTTTGACAGACCAGCTAGATCTACTGTCTCTATTATATTATGACAGACCAGCTAGATCTACTGTCTCTATTATATTATGACAGACCAGCTAGATCTACTGTCTCTTTATATTATGACAGACCAGCTAGATCTACTGTCTCTATTATATTATGACAGACCAGCTAGATCTACTGTCTATTATATTATGACAGACCAGCTAGACTACTGTCTCTGTCTTTATTATATTATGACAGACCAGCTAGATCTACTGTCTCTATTATATTATGACAGACCAGCTAGATCTACTGTCTCTATTATATTATGACAGACCAGCTAGATCTACTGTCTCTATTATATTATGACAGACCAGCTAGATCTACTGTCTCTATTATAATGACAGACCAGCTAGATCTACTGTCTCTATTATATTATGACAGACCAGCTAGATCTACTGTCTCTATTATATTATGACAGACCAGCTAGATCTACTGTCTCTATTATATTATGACAGACCAGCTAGATCTATACTCTCTCTATTATATTATGACAGACCAGCTAGATCTACTGTCTCTATATATTATGACAGACCAGCTAGATCTACTGTCTCTATTATATTATGACACCCAGCTAGATCTACTGTCTCTATTATAATTATGACAGACCAGCTAGATCTACTGTCTCTATTATATTATGACAGACCAGCTAGATCTACTGTCTCTATTATATTATGACAGACCAGCTAGATCTACTGTCTCTATTATTTATGACAGACCAGCTAGATCTACTGTCTCTATTATATTATGACAGACCAGCTAGATCTACTGTCTCTATTATATTATGACAGACCAGCTAGATCTACTGTCTCTATTATATTATGACAGACCAGCTAGATCTACTGTCTCTATTATATTATGACAGACCAGCTAGATCTACTGTCTCTATTATATTATGACAGACCAGCTAGATCTACTGTCTCTATTATATTATGACAGACCAGCTAGATCTACTGTCTCTATTATATTATGACAGACCAGCTAGATCTACTGTCTCTATTATATTATGACAGACCAGCTAGATCTACTGTCTCTATTATATTATGACAGACCAGCTAGATCTACTGTCTCTATTATATTATGACAGACCAGCTAGATCTACTGTCTCTATTATATTATGACAGACCAGCTAGATCTACTGTCTCTATTATATTATGACAGACCAGCTAGATCTACTGTCTCTATGTCTCTATTATATTATGACAGACCAGCTAGATCTACTGTCTCTATTATATTATGACAGACCAGCTAGATCTACTGTCTCTATTATATTATGACAGACCAGCTAGATCTACTGTCTCTATTATATTATGACAGACCAGCTAGATCTACTGTCTCTATTATATTATGACAGACCAGCTAGATCTACTGTCTCTATTATATTATGACAGACCAGCTAGATCTACTGTCTCTATTATATTATGACAGACCAGCTAGATCTACTGTCTCTATTATATTATGACAGACCAGCTAGATCTACTGTCTCTTTATATTATGACAGACCAGCTAGATCTACTGTCTATTTATTATATTACAGACTAGATCTACTGTCTCTATTATATTATGACAGACCAGCTAGATCTACTGTCTCTATTATATTATGACAGACCAGCTAGATCTACTGTCTCTATTATATTATGACAGACCAGCTAGATCTACTGTCTCTATTATATTATGACAGACCAGCTAGATCTACTGTCTCTATTATTATGACAGACCAGCTAGATCTACTGTCTCTATTATATTATGACAGACCAGCTAGATCTACTGTCTCTATTATATTATGACAGACCAGCTAGATCTACTGTCTCTATTATATTATGACAGACCAGCTAGATCTACTGTCTCTGTCTATATTATATTATGAACAGACCAGCTAGATCTACTGTCTCTATTATATTATGACAGACCAGCTAGATCTACTGTCTCTATTATATTATGACAGACCAGCTAGATCTACTGTCTCTATTATATTTGACAGACCAGCTAGATCTACTGTCTCTATTATAACATGACAGACCAGCTATATCTACTGTCTCTATTATATTATGACAGACCAGCTAGATCTACTGTCTCTATTATATTATGACAGACCAGCTAGATCTACTGTCTCTATTATATTATGACAGACCAGCTAGATCTACTGTCTCTTATATTTATGACAGACCAGCTAGATCTACTGTCTCTATTATATTATGACAGACCAGCTAGATCTACTGTCTCTATTATATTATGACAGACCAGCTAGATCTACTGTCTCTATTATATTATGACAGACCAGCTAGATCTACTGTCTCTATTATTTTATGACAGACCAGCTAGATCTACTGTCTCTATTATATTATGACAGACCAGCTAGATCTACTGTCTCTATTATTATTGACAGACCAGCTAGATCTACTGTCTCTATTATATTATGACAGACCAGCTAGATCTACTGTCTCTATTATATTATGACAGACCAGCTAGATCTACTGTCTCTATGTCTCTATATATTATGACAGACCAGCTAAGTCTACTGTCTCTATTATATTATGACAGACCAGCTAGATCTACTGTCTCTATTATATATATGACAGACCAGCTAGATCTACTGTCTCTATTATATTATGACAGACCAGCTAGATCTACTCTCTCTATTATATTATGCAGACCGGCTATATCTACTGTCTCTATTATATTATGACAGACCAGCTAGATCTACTGTCTCTATATATTATGTAGACCAGCTAGATCTACTGTCTCTATTATATTATGACAGCCAGCTAGATCTACTGTCTCTGTTATATTATGACAGACCATCTAGGTCACATTATCTCTGACTAGTGCAAACAACTAACACACATTATCTCTGACTAGTACAAACAACTACGAGACATTATCTCTGACTAGTACACACAACGAATACACATTATCGCTGACTATTACACACAACTAACACACATTATCTCTGACTAGTACAAACAACTAACACACATTATCTCTGACTAGTACAAACAGCTAACACACACACACACACACACACATTACCTCTGATTAGCACTAACAGCTAACACACACACACACACACACACATTACCTCTGATTAGCACTAACAGCTAACACACACACACACATTACCTCTGATTAGCACTAACAGCTAACACACATTACCTCTGATTAGCACTAACAGCTAACACACACACACACATTACCTCTGATTAGCACTAACAGCTAACACACATTACCTCTGATTAGCACTAACAGCTAACACACACACACACACACACACACACACACACACACACACACACACACACACACACACACACACACAACACACACACACACACACACACACACACACACATGACCTCTGTCATAAGTCATACAGAAGGCAAGCAGCTAAAAGACAGAGAGAGAGAGAGAGAGGCTGAGAGAGAGAGAGAGAGAGAGAGAGAGGCTGAGAGAGAGAGAGAGGCTGAGAAAGAGGCTGAGAGAGAGAGAGAGTCTGAGAGATGTTTTCAGGACTAAACAGATGATTCACGTCAGATGTTTTCAGTTTGCCAGATGAGTGTCATTGACACTTATTGAAAGTGTTCCTGAGTCAGCTGTCCATTGTGATTTTACTGCTCTGAGTTACGAGTCGACTGCTGCTGTCAACCACTGGCTGAAGTGACGGTTAAACACAAGCTACTAAATGACGTTACTGTTTTCTGTTTTCTTATAAAGGGGTTTTAGTTCTGTCTGTCTGGGCGAACTGGTCGTTTGTGTCACGTTCTATATTCCTGCACAACGACGTTTCGGACGATGTCATATTGAGAGAAAACATGTTGTCTAGGCAACATCCTATTTATCATCGCCGATGGCTTTGAGTTTTTCACGGGACATCTGGGTTGACTTCAGTTCATAGGCCTGGTACCTCACTTAAGAGGGGGGGGGGGGAGGAACCTCCGTGGCTTTGACTGTTCATCATGTGATGTACCTTGGTGAGAATGTCAACGTTGTGACAGACAGAGAGAGATACTGGAGCTATCAGCGTGTCCGTGTGAGGCCGAGATGAAGAAAAATGAAATTGTGGGGGGGGGGGGGGGGGGGGGGGGGGTGAGTATATCTTGGATTTCAGAATCCATTCTGGGCAAGTAGTAAATATCAGCTCTGAAGAAGCAGGATCAAGGAACTTGAAAGCCTGGAGTTTTGATTCAGAGAACAAGACAATCAGGGTGTCTTCCAAATGCCCCCTCCCCACTCCCCCTGCCTCCCTACATAGTGCACTAGTGTAGACCACTGCCCTATCAGCCCTATAGGTATTAGGGCACCATTGGGATGCAGTTTCCTCTTGTTGTGTCTCTCTGTTAGGATTGGTTCTCCTCCTGACTGAACGGCAAGAAGAGAATCTTTCCAAAAAACAGAGGAAGAAACAGACAAAGAAAAGCAAATTACATATTTATGTTTCTCTTCTCCTATTGGTTGAACAGCTCCTATTGGTTGAACAGCTCCTATTGGTTGAACAGCTCCTATTGGTTGAACAGCTCCTATTGGTTGAACAGCTCCTATTGGTTGAACAGCTCCTATTGGCATCTTACTGTTGAACAGCAAGCCGGGTCCACAATGACACCCTATCTAGGGAATAGACACAATGACACCCTATCTAGGAAGTAGACACAATGACACCCTATCTGGGAAGCAGACACAATGACACCCTATCTAGGAAGTAGACACAATGACACCCTATCTGGGAAGCAGACACAATGACACCCTATCTAGGAAGTAGACACAATGACACCCTATCTGGGAAGCAGAAACAATGACACCCTATCTAGGAAGTAGACACAATGACACCCTATCTGGGAAGCAGACACAATGACACCCTATCTGGGAAGCAGACACAATGATACCCTATCTGGGAAGCAGACACAATGACACCCTATCTAGGAAGTAGACACAATGACACCCTATCTGGGAAGCAGACACAATGACACCCTATCTAGGAAGTAGACACAATGACACCCTATCTGGGAAGCAGAAACAATGACACCCTATCTAGGAAGTAGACACAATGACACCCTATCTGGGAAGCAGACACAATGATACCCTATCTGGGAAGCAGACACAATGACACCATATCTGGGAAGCAGACACAATGGCACCCTATCTGGGAAGTAGACACAATGACACCCTATCTGGGAAGTAGACACAATGACACCCTATCTGGGAAGTAGACACAATGACACCCTATCTAGGAAGTAGACACAATGACACCCTATCTGGGTAGTAGACACAATGACAACCTATCTGGGAAGCAGACTCAATGACACCCTATCTAGGAAGCAGACACAATGACACCCTATCTGGGAAGTAGACACAATGACACCCTATCTGGGAAGCAGACACAATGGCACCCTATCTGGCACCAGACACAATGACACCCTATCTAGGAAAGAGACACAATGGCACCCTATCTGGGAAGCAGACTCAATGACACCCTATCTAGGAAGCAGACACAATGACACCCTATCTGGGAAGTAGACACAATGACACCCTATCTGGGAAGCAGACACAATGGCACCCTATCTGGCACCAGACACAATGACACCCTATCTAGGAAAGAGACACAATGACACCCTATCTAGGAAAGAGACACAATGACACCCTATCTGGGAAGCAGACACAATGACACCCTATCTAGGAAGCAGACACAATGGCACCCTATCTGGCACCAGACACAATGACACCCTATCTAGGAAAGAGACACAATGACACCCTATCTGGGAAGCAGAACACAATGACACCCTATCTGGGAAGCAGACACAATGGCACCCTATCTGGGAAGCAGACACAATGGCACCCTATCTGGGAAGTAGACACAATGACACCCTATCTGGGAAGTAGACACAATGACACCCTATCTGGGAAGTAGACACAATGACACCCTATCTAGGAAGTAGACACAATGACACCCTATCTGGGTAGTAGACACAATGACAACCTATCTGGGAAGCAGACTCAATGACACCCTATCTAGGAAGCAGACACAATGACACCCTATCTGGGAAGTAGACACAATGACACCCTATCTGGGAAGCAGACACAATGGCACCCTATCTGGCACCAGACACAATGACACCCTATCTAGGAAAGAGACACAATGACACCCTATCTGGGAAGCAGAACACAATGACACCCTATCTGGGAAGCAGACACAATGGCACCCTATCTGGGAAGCAGACTCAATGACACCCTATCTAGGAAGCAGACACAATGACACCCTATCTGGGAAGTAGACACAATGACACCCTATCTGGGAAGCAGACACAATGGCACCCTATCTGGCACCAGACACAATGACACCCTATCTAGGAAAGAGACACAATGACACCCTATCTAGGAAAGAGACACAATGACACCCTATCTGGGAAGCAGACACAATGACACCCTATCTAGGAAGCAGAACACAATGACACCCTATCTGGGAAGCAGACACAATGACACCCTATCTAGGAAGCAGAACACAATGACACCCTATCTGGGAAGCAGACACAATGACACCCTATCTGGGAAGCAGACACAATGACACCCTATCTGGCACCAGACACAATGGCACCCTATCTGGCACCAGACACAATGACACTCTATCTGGGAAGCAGACACAATGACACTCTATCTGGGAAGCAGAACACAATGACACCCTATCTAGGAAGCAGAACACAATGACACCCTATCTGGGAAGTAGACACAATGGCACCCTATCTGGGAAGCAGACACAATGGCACCCTATCTGGGAAGCAGAACACAATGACACCCTATATAGGAAGCAGAACACAATGACACCCTATCTGGGAAGCAGACACAATGACACCCTATCTGGGAAGCAGACACAATGACACCCTATCTGGAAAGCAGACACAATGACACCCTATCTGGGAAGCAGACACAATGACACCCTATCAGGGAAGCAGAACACAATGACACCCTATCTGGCAAGCAGACACAATTACACCCTATCTGGGAAGCAGACACAATGACACTCTATCTGGGAAGCAGACACAATGACACTCTATCTGGGAAGCAGACACAATGGCACCCTATCTGGCACCAGACACAATGGCACCCTATCTGGCACCAGACACAATGACACTCTATCTGGGAAGCAGACACAATGACACTCTATCTGGGAAGCAGACACAATGACACCCCATCTAGGAGGCAGAACACAATGGCACCCTATCTGGGAGGCAGAACACAATGACACTCTATCTAGGAAGCAGACACAATGACATCCTATCTGGGAAGTAGACACAATGGCACCCTATCTGGCACCAGACACAATGACACTCTATCTGGGAAGCAGACACAATGACACTCTATCTGGGAAGCAGACACAATGACACCCCATCTAGGAGGCAGAACACAATGGCACCCTATCTGGGAGGCAGAACACAATGACACTCTATCTAGGAAGCAGACACAATGACATCCTATCTGGGAAGTAGACACAATGGCACCCTATCTGGGAAGCAGAACACAATGACACCCTATCTAGGAAGCAGAACACAATGACACCCTATCTAGGAAGCAGAACACAATGACACCCTATCTGGGAAGCAGAACACAATGACACCCTATCTGGGAATCAGAACACAATGACACCCTATCTAGGAAGCAGAACACAATGACACCCTATCTGGGAATCAGAACACAATGACACCCTATCTGGGAATCAGAACACAATGACACCCTATCTAGGAATCAGAACACAATGACACCCTATCTAGGAAGCAGAACACAGTGACACCCTATCTGGGAAGCAGAACACAATGACACCCTATCTAGGAAGCAGAACACAATGACACCCTATCTAGGAAGCAGAACACAATGTCACCCTATCTAGGAAGCAGAACACAATGACACCCTATCTGGGAAGCAGAACACAATGACACCCTATCTGGGAAGCAGAACACAATGACACCCTATCTGGGAAGCAGAACACAATGACACCCTATCTAGGAAGCAGAACACAATGACACCCTATCTAGGAAGCAGAACACAATGTCACCCTATCTAGGAAGCAGAACACAATGACACCCTATCTAGGAAGCAGAACACAATGACACCCTATCTGGGAAGCAGAACACAATGACACCCTATCTGGGAAGCAGAACACAATGACACCCATCTGGGAAGCAGAACACAATGACACCCTATCTAGGAAGCAGAACACAATGGCACCCTATCTGGGAAGCAGAACACAATGACACCCTATCTGGGAAGCAGAACACAATGACACCCTATCTAGGAAGCAGAACACAATGGCACCCTATCTGGGAATCAGAACACAATGACACCCTATCTGGGAATCAGAACACAATGACACCCTATCTAGGAAGCAGAACACAATGACACCCTATCTAGGAAGCAGAACACAATGACACCCTATCTGGGAAGCAGAACACAATGACACCCTATCTAGGAAGCAGAACACAATGACACCCTATCTAGGAAGCAGAACACAATGTCACCCTATCTAGGAAGCAGAACACAATGACACCCTATCTGGGAAGCAGAACACAATGACACCCTATCTGGGAAGCAGAACACAATGACACCCTATCTGGGAAGCAGAACACAATGACACCCTATCTAGGAAGCAGAACACAATGACACCCTATCTAGGAAGCAGAACACAATGTCACCCTATCTAGGAAGCAGAACACAATGACACCCTATCTAGGAAGCAGAACACAATGACACCCTATCTAGGAAGCAGAACACAATGGCACCCTATCTGGGAAGCAGAACACAATGACACCCTATCTGGGAAGCAGAACACAATGACACCCTATCTAGGAAGCAGAACACAATGGCACCCTATCTGGGAATCAGAACACAATGACACCCTATCTGGGAAGCAGAACACAATGACACCCTATCTAGGAAGCAGAACACAATGACACCCTATCTAGGAAGCAGAACACAATGACACCCTATCTAGGAAGCAGAACACAATGACACCCTATCTGGGAAGCAGAACACAATGGCACCCTATCTGGGAAGCAGAACACAATGACACCCTATCTAGGAAGCAGAACACAATGACACCCTATCTGGGAAGCAGAACACAATGACACCCTATCTGGGAAGCAGAACACAATGACACCCTATCTGGGAATCAGAACACAATGACACCCTATCTGGGAAGCAGAACACAATTTGGTAAATTCAAACAAAACAAGCCTGAAGTGGGACTGTGGTATCAAGTGAAGTGACAGACAGCACCAGAACCCTCAGTAGTCTGACATCAAAGTCTGTGTGATCCTCCCGTCTCAGGAGGTTTCCATTAAAAGGTTCTGTTTTGATCGAATGGTTCAAGTAGAACGACACCTCCCCCGCCCCCCCCTCCCCCCCCTCCCCCCCCCCTCCCCCCCCACCCTCTTTCTCCTCAAATAGACACACGTTTCAATATGATATTAAATGAGGCATTATTATTATATTTTCTATGTTTTATTCTAAACTAAATAGCTGTAGTAAAGTAAGACGGCTTGGTGTCGTTCAGGAGACGGTTGTTAGAATACTCTTTTAGTTCAACATTTATTTATTTTTTAGATTTTTTTTCAAAGAACTAGAATTGAAATGATGCAACGTGTTACAGGAAGAGGAACAGATAAACAGTTAGTTACAGGAAGAGGAACAGATAAACAGTTAGTTACAGGAAGAGGAACAGATAAACAGTTAGTTACAGGAAGAGGAACAGATAAACAGTTACAGGAAGAGGAACAGATAAACAGTTAGTTACAGGAAGAGGAACAGGAAGAGGAACAGATAAACAGTTAGTTACAGGAAGAGGAACAGATAAACAGTTAGTTACAGGAAGAGGAACAGATAAACAGTTA
>NW_022262760.1:121943-124443 GCF_002021735.2 Oncorhynchus kisutch
GTAGAAGCCTATTCTAACCCTCTCTGATAGTGATGTAGAAGCCTATTCTAACCCTCTCTAATAGTGATGTAGAAGCCTCACCTAACCCTCTCTAATAGTGATGTAGAAGTCTAGTCTAACCCTCTCTAGTAGTGATGTAGAAGCCTAGTCTAACCCTCTCTAATAGTGATGTAGAAGTCTAGTCTAACCCTCTCTAGTAGTGATGTAGAAGTCTAGTCTAACCCTCTCTTATAGTGATGTAGATGTCTAGTCTAACCCTCTCTAATAGTGCTGTAGAAGTCTAGTCTAACCCTCTCTGATAGTGCTGTAGAAGCCTAGTCTAACCCTCTCTAATAGTGCTGTAGAAGCCTAGTCTAACCCTCTCTGATAGTGTTGTAGAAGTCTAGTCTAACCCTCTCTAATTGTGCTGTAGAAGTCTAGTCTAACCCTCTCTAATTGTGCTGTAGAAGTCTAGTCTAACCCTCTCTAATAGTATTATAGAAGTCTAGTCTAACCCTCTCTAATAGTGTAGGAAGCATGGTGCTATACAGTTGATTCATTCTTAATGGGTGAGGAATAGGAAGCATGGAGCTATACAGTTGATTCATTCTTAATGGGTGAGGAATAGGAAGCATGTAGCTGTACAGTTGATTCATTCTTAATGGGTGAATAGGAAGCATGGAGCTATACAGTTGATTCATTCTTAATGGGTGAATTGGAAGCATGGAGCTTTACAGTTGATTCATTCTTAATGGGTGTAGAATAGGAAGCATGGAGCTATACAGTTGATTAATTATTAATGGGTGAATAGGAAGCATGGAGCTATACAGTTGATTTATTCTTAATGGGTGTAGAATAGGAAGCATGGAGCTATACAGGTGATTCATTCTTAATGGGTGAATAGGAAGCATGGAGCTATACAGTTGATTCATTCTTAATGGGTGAGGAATAGGAAGTATGGAGCTATACAGTTGATTCATTCTTAATGGGTGAATAGGAAACATGGGGCTTTACAGTTTATTCATTTTTAATGGGTGTAGAATATGAAACACGGGGATTTACAGTGTATTCAGTATCCTCTCTGTTCTCTATTTCCTCCCCCACTTCCCTTCTGGACCACATGCCTGTCAATCACTGTGATCAAGATACTAGCAGGGTCTATTCAAATGGACCAGTTGGCGTGAGTCATCATGGATTTCACCAATCTAATGGGACTTGTAATGGCTGAATGAGTGATGCTTGTTTTCCTTGTTCCTTCAATTTGATGGGATTGATTTGATTGGACCAGAATAGGAACCGTGGGACTTTGCTGTTGTTTTTTGGGAACCGGATGAGAGAGACTGACAGAGAGAAAGGAGAGGGAGAGACATGTTGAATTCTCAATAGTTAATTTCAATAGCTCAATACACGTCAGGTTGATTTCCCAGGAGTTGAGAAGGAAAGCCTGTCGTGTCCTGCCAAGCTTTCTCTATTTCATCCCACTCACCTACCGCTCTGCTCCCATGTTCCCCACGCGTTGGCTCAGCTACGGCTGGGCGGTGTGTTTGTCTGTCTGGGTCTGTCTGTCTGGGAATGTCTGCCTGTCTGCCTGTCTGTTTGCCTGTCTGCCTGTCTGTCTGTCTGGCCTGTCTGCCTGTTTGCCTGTCTGCCTGTCTGTCTGCCTGTCTGTCTGTCTGTACGTTGTCTGTGGTGTCGATAGACTATACGTTGTCTGTGGTGTCGATAGACTATACGTTGTCTGTGGTGTCGATAGACTATATGTTGTCTGTGGTGTTGATAGACTATACGTTGTCTGTGGTGTCGATAGACTATACGTTGTCTGTGGTGTTGATAGACTATACGTTGTCTGTTGTGTCGATAGACTATATGTTGTCTGTGGTGTTGATAGACTATACGTTGTCTGTGGTGTCGATAGGCTATATGTTGTCTGTGGTGTCGATAGACTATACGTTGTCTGTGGTGTTGATAGGCCATACGTTGTCTGTGGTGTTGATAAGCTATACGTTGTCTGTGGTGTCGATAGGCTATACGTTGTCTGTGGTGTCGATAGGCTATACGTTGTCTGTGGTGTCGATAGGCTATACGTTGTCTGTGGTGTCGATAGACTATACGTTGTCTGTGGTGTTGATAGACTATACGTTGTCTGTGGTGTTGATAGACTATACGTTGTCTGTGGTGTTGATAGACTATACGTTGTCTGTGGTGTCGATAGACTACACGTTGGCTGTGTGTTCCCCATTGATTCAACGCGGCCAACAGTTGCCATGGTCAGTTTGTCCAACATCCCAGTGAGATTTGTGTGTTGGAATAATAAACGTATATTTCATTTGTTTAACATACAGTCAAGGCCTTGGTTTGAACCAGCTCTTCAACTCTGTCGTCTCTCTCGGAGGAGAAAGCCGTTTTCTCCATCCAGTGTTTCAGTCTAGAAGCCTCCAGAGGTCCAAGTTGTCGTCAGAATTCTACTCCGGTGTTTCAGTCTAGACGCCTCCAGAGGTCCGCGTTGTCGTCAGAATTCTCC
>NW_022262760.1:129443-149674 GCF_002021735.2 Oncorhynchus kisutch
CGGACTGACGGAAAGAGGAAGAGAGGGGAGAGGAGAAGGAGAGATGAGTGGGCGTGGGGGAGTCTGAACTCTCGCTGAGTAATGAAATGAAATGACAGCCCTTTGGAGAAGGAAACAGGAGGAGGGAGAGTTGAAGGAAGATAGAAAGGGGCAAAGATACCGGGGCCAACCAGGAAATTGAAGCCATCACAAGCAAATTGAGTTCAGGTCCTTTTGGAGGGAGAAAGCAGCACACCAATCAGTTTGGTCCAGCTAGCCTGCTAGTCAGACGGTGGCTGGGGGGCGCTGCCTGCCAGGACCTTTGTAGGGGCGTCTTGACATGGCAATAGGACTAAACAGTAAACGGCCTACAGCCATCCAGATGCAGTCTGGGGCTCAGCTGACAGAGCTGATCTCATGCTGAATCCCAAAGGGTACCTTACACCCCCCCCCCCCCCCCCCCCCCCCGAAAAGAAGGGCACCTTATCCCCCCCCCCAAAGAAGGGCACCTTATTCACCCCCCCCCCAAAAGAAGAGGCTTATTCCCTAAAAGAAGAAGAAGGGCACCAGGGCACTTAGGCCTCTGGTCAAAAAGTAGTGCACTATGTAGGGAATAGGGTACCATTTGGGACTAGAAGTGCAAATTATTTTGAATAGGGTCCCACGAGACTCACACTATGCTAATTTGAAGGTTGGTCATCTGGTTGGCTGGTAGGCTACTCACTGTTCAGCTAATTGGGTGAAAAGGTAAGACTGGAGAAGGGTGAAAGACCACAGTTCCCATTGGGGTCATGTGTTTATTAAAAAAAAAAAATCATAGTTTGAGGTCAGGGAATGATGAAACATTGTGTCATGGGATGAATGTACGACCTAGTGGGAAGGTCAAGGAGAGGTGGGAGGGGTTGGGGACACTGAACATGATACATGTCCTGGAGGAGACGTTAACTACTATAGAAACAAGAGAAGTTATGTGGTAGCCTGCTGCGGTGCCTGACTAGAAATGAGACATGATGAGATGTTAACTACTATAGAAACAACAGAGTTATGTGGTAGCCTGCTGCGGTGCCTGACTAGAAATGAGACATGATGAGTTGTTAACTACTATAGAAACAACAGAAGTTATGTGGTAGCCTGCCTCGGTGCCTGACTAGAAATGAGACATGATGAGATGTTAACTACTATAGAAACAACAGAAGTTATGTGGTAGCCTGCCTCGGTGCCTGACTAGAAATGAGACATGATGAGACGTTAACTACTGTAGAAACAACAGAAGTTATGTGGTTGCCTGCTGCGGTGCCTGACTAGAAATGAGACATGATGAGACGTTAACTACTGTAGAAACAACAGAAGTTTTGTGGTTGCCTGCTGCGATGCCTGACTAGAAATGAGACATGATGAGACGTTAACTACTATCGAAACAACAGAAGTTATGTGGTAGCCTAGACTAGAAATGAACAAAACATACAGGCTGTTTTCCAAATAACACCCTAGTCCCTTAATGAGCAAAGTAGTGCACTATTTAGGGAATAGCTAACCTCTTGGCCAACACCGTTCTGTCTCTCTGACTGAACCCACCCCTACCAACCCCCTTCCTTCTCTCTGACTGAACCCACCCCTACCAACCCCCTTCCTTCTCTCTGACTGAACCCCTACCCACATCAACCCCTTCCTTCTCTCTGACTGAACCCACCCCTACCAACCCCCTTCCTTCTCTCTGACTGAACCCACCCCTACCAACCCCCTTCCTTCTCTCTGACTGAACCCACCCCTACCAACCCCCTTCCTTCTCTCTGACTGAACCCACCCCTACCAACCCCCTTCCTTCTCTCTGACTGAACCCACCCCTACCAACCCCCTTCCTTCTCTCTGACTGAACCCACCACCACCAACCCCCTTCCTTCTCTCTGACTGAACCCACCCCTACCAACCCCCTTCTTTCTCTCTGACTGAACCCACCCCTACCAACCCCCTTCCTTCTCTCTGACTGAACCCACCCCTACCAACCCCCTTCCTTCTCTCTGACTGAACCCACCACCACCAACCCCCTTCCTTCTCTCTGACTGAACCCACCCCTACCAACCCCCTTCTTTCTCTCTGACTGAACCCACCCCTACCAACCCCCTTCTTTCTCTCTGACTGAACCCACCACCACCAACCACCATTTCTAATGAGCCTTATTTGCCCTTCTCCTCCTGCTAATTCTTGGACAGTGACACAACATTCCCGGACTAATTATCTAGATTTCACAGCAGCACTACACAGCACGACACACACACACACTCACGCGTGCACGTACACACACACACACACACACACACACACACACACACACACACACACACACACACACACACACACACACACGCGTGCACACGGCCTAGGTCTGTTGCAACCATTGACGAGGGGTGGAATCATTGTTAGAACCCCAAAGGCCTCATTATCTTTGTTGGCTCCCAATTAATCTATTAAGATGTTTTGGCTCAGTGGCTGTTACACGCTATGACCTGGGGCCCTATCTCAAAACAATATATTGTGTTGGTTGACTCAGTGGTTGGTTGGTTGACTGGTTGGTTGACTGGTTGGTTGGCTGGTTGGTTGGCTCAGTGGCTGTTACACGCTATGACCTGGGGCCCTATCTCAAAACAATATATTGTGTTGGTTGACTCAGTGGTTGGTTGGTTGACTGGTTGGTTGACTGGTTGGTTGACTGGTTGGTTGGCTCAGTGGCTGTTACACGCTATGACCTGGGGCCCTATCTCAAAACAATATATTGTGTTGGTTGACTCAGTGGTTGGTTGGTTGACTGGTTGGTTGACTGGTTGGTTGACTGGTTGGTTGGCTCAGTGGCTGTTACACGCTATGACCTGGGGCCCTATCTCAAAACAATATATTGTGTTGGTTGACTCAGTGGTTGGTTGGTTGACTGGTTGGTTGACTGGTTGGTTGACTGGTTGGTTGGCTCAGTGGCTGTTACACGCTATGACCTGGGGCCCTATCTCAAAACAATATATTGTGTTGGTTGACTCAGTGGTTGGTTGGTTGACTGGTTGGTTGACTGGTTGGTTGGCTCAGTGGCTGTTACACGCTATGACCTGGGGCCCTATCTCAAAACAATATATTGTGTTGGTTGACTCAGTGGTTGGTTGGTTGACTGGTTGGTTGACTGGTTGGTTGACTGGTTGGTTGGCTCAGTGGCTGTTACACGCTATGACCTGGGGCCCTATCTCAAAACAATATATTGTGTTGGTTGACTCAGTGGTTGGTTGGTTGACTGGTTGGTTGACTGGTTGGTTGGCTCAGTGGCTGTTACACGCTATGACCTGGGGCCCTATCTCAAAACAATATATTGTGTTGGTTGACTCAGTGGTTGGTTGGTTGACTGGTTGGTTGACTGGTTGGTTGACTGGTTGGTTGGCTCAGTGGCTGTTACACGCTATGACCTGGGGCCCTATCTCAAAACAATATATTGTGTTGGTTGACTCAGTGGTTGGTTGGTTGACTGGTTGGTTGACTGGTTGGTTGACTGGTTGGTTGGCTCAGTGGCTGTTACACGCTATGACCTGGGGCCCTATCTCAAAACAATATATTGTGTTGGTTGACTCAGTGGTTGGTTGGTTGACTGGTTGGTTGACTGGTTGGTTGACTGGTTGGTTGGCTCAGTGGCTGTTACACGCTATGACCTGGGGCCCTATCTCAAAACAATATATTGTGTTGGTTGACTCAGTGGTTGGTTGGTTGACTGGTTGGTTGACTGGTTGGTTGGCTCAGTGGCTGTTACACGCTATGACCTGGGGCCCTATCTCAAAACAATATATTGTGTTGGTTGACTCAGTGGTTGGTTGGTTGACTGGTTGGTTGACTGGTTGGTTGACTGGTTGGTTGGCTCAGTGGCTGTTACACGCTATGACCTGGGGCCCTATCTCAAAACAATATATTGTGTTGGTTGACTCAGTGGTTGGTTGGTTGACTGGTTGGTTGACTGGTTGGTTGGCTCAGTGGCTGTTACACGCTATGACCTGGGGCCCTATCTCAAAACAATATATTGTGTTGGTTGACTCAGTGGTTGGTTGGTTGACTGGTTGGTTGACTGGTTGGTTGACTGGTTGGTTGGCTCAGTGGCTGTTACACGCTATGACCTGGGGCCCTATCTCAAAACAATATATTGTGTTGGTTGACTCAGTGGTTGGTTGGTTGACTGGTTGGTTGACTGGTTGGTTGACTGGTTGGTTGGCTCAGTGGCTGTTACACGCTATGACCTGGGGCCCTATCTCAAAACAATATATTGTGTTGGTTGACTCAGTGGCTGGTTGGTTGACTGGTTGGTTGACTGGTTGGTTGACTGGTTGGTTGGCTCAGTGGCTGTTACACGCTATGACCTGGGGCCCTATCTCAAAACAATATATTGTGTTGGTTGACTCAGTGGTTGGTTGGTTGACTGGTTGGTTGACTGGTTGGTTGACTGGTTGGTTGGCTCAGTGGCTGTTACACGCTATGACCTGGGGCCCTATCTCAAAACAATATATTGTGTTGGTTGACTCAGTGGTTGGTTGGTTGACTGGTTGGTTGACTGGTTGGTTGACTGGTTGGTTGGCTCAGTGGCTGTTACACGCTATGACCTGGGGCCCTATCTCAAAACAATATATTGTGTTGGTTGACTCAGTGGTTGGTTGGTTGACTGGTTGGTTGACTGGTTGGTTGACTGGTTGGTTGGCTCAGTGGCTGTTACACGCTATGACCTGGGGCCCTATCTCAAAACAATATATTGTGTTGGTTGACTCAGTGGTTGGTTGGTTGACTGGTTGGTTGACTGGTTGGTTGGCTCAGTGGCTGTTACACGCTATGACCTGGGGCCCTATCTCAAAACAATATATTGTGTTGGTTGACTCAGTGGTTGGTTGGTTGACTGATTGGTTGACTGGTTGGTTGGCTCAGTGGCTGTTACACGCTATGACCTGGGGCCCTATCTCAAAACAATATATTGTGTTGGTTGACTCAGTGGTTGGTTGGTTGACTGGTTGGTTGACTGGTTGGTTGGCTCAGTGGCTGTTACACGCTATGACCTGGGGCCCTATCTCAAAACAATATATTGTGTTGGTTGACTCAGTGGTTGGTTGGTTGACTGGTTGGTTGACTGGTTGGTTGGCTCAGTGGCTGTTACACGCTATGACCTGGGGCCCTATCTCAAAACAATATATTGTGTTGGTTGACTCAGTGGTTGGTTGGTTGACTGGTTGGTTGACTGGTTGGTTGACTGGTTGGTTGGCTCAGTGGCTGTTACACGCTATGACCTGGGGCCCTATCTCAAAACAATATATTGTGTTGGTTGACTCAGTGGTTGGTTGGTTGACTGGTTGGTTGACTGGTTGGTTGACTGGTTGGTTGGCTCAGTGGCTGTTACACGCTATGACCTGGGGCCCTATCTCAAAACAATATATTGTGTTGGTTGACTCAGTGGTTGGTTGGTTGACTGGTTGGTTGACTGGTTGGTTGGCTCAGTGGCTGTTACACGCTATGACCTGGGGCCCTATCTCAAAACAATATATTGTGTTGGTTGACTCAGTGGTTGGTTGGTTGACTGGTTGGTTGACTGGTTGGTTGACTGGTTGGTTGGCTCAGTGGCTGTTACACGCTATGACCTGGGGCCCTATCTCAAAACAATATATTGTGTTGGTTGACTCAGTGGTTGGTTGGTTGACTGGTTGGTTGACTGGTTGGTTGGCTCAGTGGCTGTTACACGCTATGACCTGGGGCCCTATCTCAAAACAATATATTGTGTTGGTTGACTCAGTGGTTGGTTGGTTGACTGGTTGGTTGACTGGTTGGTTGACTGGTTGGTTGGCTCAGTGGCTGTTACACGCTATGACCTGGGGCCCTATCTCAAAACAATATATTGTGTTGGTTGACTCAGTGGTTGGTTGGTTGACTGGTTGGTTGACTGGTTGGTTGACTGGTTGGTTGGCTCAGTGGCTGTTACACGCTATGACCTGGGGCCCTATCTCAAAACAATATATTGTGTTGGTTGACTCAGTGGCTGGTTGGTTGACTGGTTGGTTGACTGGTTGGTTGACTGGTTGGTTGGCTCAGTGGCTGTTACACGCTATGACCTGGGGCCCTATCTCAAAACAATATATTGTGTTGGTTGACTCAGTGGTTGGTTGGTTGACTGGTTGGTTGACTGGTTGGTTGACTGGTTGGTTGGCTCAGTGGCTGTTACACGCTATGACCTGGGGCCCTATCTCAAAACAATATATTGTGTTGGTTGACTCAGTGGTTGGTTGGTTGACTGGTTGGTTGACTGGTTGGTTGACTGGTTGGTTGGCTCAGTGGCTGTTACACGCTATGACCTGGGGCCCTATCTCAAAACAATATATTGTGTTGGTTGACTCAGTGGTTGGTTGGTTGACTGGTTGGTTGACTGGTTGGTTGACTGGTTGGTTGGCTCAGTGGCTGTTACACGCTATGACCTGGGGCCCTATCTCAAAACAATATATTGTGTTGGTTGACTCAGTGGTTGGTTGGTTGACTGGTTGGTTGACTGGTTGGTTGGCTCAGTGGCTGTTACACGCTATGACCTGGGGCCCTATCTCAAAACAATATATTGTGTTGGTTGACTCAGTGGTTGGTTGGTTGACTGATTGGTTGACTGGTTGGTTGGCTCAGTGGCTGTTACACGCTATGACCTGGGGCCCTATCTCAAAACAATATATTGTGTTGGTTGACTCAGTGGTTGGTTGGTTGACTGGTTGGTTGACTGGTTGGTTGGCTCAGTGGCTGTTACACGCTATGACCTGGGGCCCTATCTCAAAACAATATATTGTGTTGGTTGACTCAGTGGTTGGTTGGTTGACTGGTTGGTTGACTGGTTGGTTGGCTCAGTGGCTGTTACACGCTATGACCTGGGGCCCTATCTCAAAACAATATATTGTGTTGGTTGACTCAGTGGTTGGTTGGTTGACTGGTTGGTTGACTGGTTGGTTGACTGGTTGGTTGGCTCAGTGGCTGTTACACGCTATGACCTGGGGCCCCTATCTCAAAACAATATATTGTGTTGGTTGACTCAGTGGTTGGTTGGTTGACTGGTTGGTTGACTGGTTGGTTGACTGGTTGGTTGGCTCAGTGGCTGTTACACGCTATGACCTGGGGCCCTATCTCAAAACAATATATTGTGTTGGTTGACTCAGTGGTTGGTTGGTTGACTGGTTGGTTGACTGGTTGGTTGGCTCAGTGGCTGTTACACGCTATGACCTGGGGCCCTATCTCAAAACAATATATTGTGTTGGTTGACTCAGTGGTTGGTTGGTTGACTGGTTGGTTGACTGGTTGGTTGACTGGTTGGTTGGCTCAGTGGCTGTTACACGCTATGACCTGGGGCCCTATCTCAAAACAATATATTGTGTTGGTTGACTCAGTGGTTGGTTGGTTGACTGGTTGGTTGACTGGTTGGTTGACTGGTTGGTTGGCTCAGTGGCTGTTACACGCTATTACCTGGGGCCCTATCTCAAAACAATATATTGTTTATATTGACTCAGTGGCTGGTTGGTTGACTGGTTGGTTGACTGGGTGGCTGGTTGGGTGGCTGGTTGGTTGGGTGGCTGGTTGGTTGACTGGTTGGTTGGGTGGCTGGTTGGTTGGTTGGTTTGATGGTTGGTTGGTTGGTTGGATGGTTGGCTGGTTGGCTAATTGGCTGGTTGGCTGGTTGTTTGTTTGGTTGGGTGGTTGGCTGGTTAGCTGGTTGGCTGGTTGGCTGGTTGGTTGGCTGGTTGTTTGGTTGGCTGGTTGGCTAGTTGGCTGGTTGTTTGGTTGGTTGGCTGGTTGGCTGGCTGGTTGGCTGGTTGGCTGGCTGGTTGGCTGGCTGGCTGGTTGGCTGGTTGTTTGGTTGGTTGGCTGGTTGGCTGGCTGGCTGGTTGGCTGGTTGGCTGGCTGGTTGGCTGGCTGGTTGGCTGGCTGGTTGGTTGGCTGGTTGGCTGGTTGGTTGTTTGGTTGGTTGGTTGGCTGGTTGGCTGGTTGGCTGGCTGGTTGTTTGGTTGGTTGGCTGGTTGGCTGGCTGGTTGGCTGGCTGGTTGGCTAGTTGGCTGGTTGTTTGGCTGGTTGGCTGGTTGGCTAGTTGGTTGGCTGGCTGGTTGGCTAGTTGGCTGGTTGTTTGGTTGGTTGGCTGGTTGGCTAGTTGGTTGGCTAGTTGGCTGGTTGGTTGCAGCATTAAGTAGGGAAATGACAGGAGACTTGCAGTATAATTAGACACCTCTTTGTATTAAGCATCTGTCTTCTTTAAGGTGGAATAAGTGGGATTTATGTCCACAATGTATCTACATGTCTGTTCTATATACAGAGCATTTGTAAAGTATTCAGACCCTTTGACTCTTTCCACAGTTTGTTATATTATTGGCCTTATTTTAAACTTGATTTAAAAACATAAAAAATCTGAATCATTCTACACACAGTACCCCCATAATGATAAATCAAAAACAGTTTTTAAGTAATTTAAAAAAATCACATATACATAACTATTTAGACCCCCTCAAGGACATTCAGAGACTTGTCCCGAAGCCACTCCTGCGTTGTCTTGGCTGTGTGCTTAGGGTTGGTGCCCTGTTGGAAGGTGACCCTTCACCCCAGTCTGAGGTCCTGAGCACTCTGGGAGCAGGTTCTCATTAAGGATCTCTCTGTACTTTTCTCTGTTCATCTTTCCTTCGATCCTGACTAGTCTCCCAGTCCCTGCCACTGAAAACCATCCCTGCAGCATGATGCTGCCACCACCATGCTTCACCTTAGGGATGGTGCCAGGTTTCCTCCAGATGTGACGCTTGGCATTCAGGCCAAAGAGTTTAATCTTGGTTTCATCAGACCAGATAATCTTGTTTCTCAAGGTTTGAGTCCATTTGGTGCCTTTTGGCAAACTCCAAGCAGGCTGTCATGTGCCTTTTACTGAGGAGTGGCTTCCATCTGGCCACTCTACGGACAATTCCTTCAACCTCATGGCTTGGTTTTTGCTCTGACATGCACTGTCAACTGGGTTACTTTTATATAGACAGGTGTGTGCCTTTCTAAATCATGTCCAATCAATTGAATTTACCACAGGTGGACTCCAATCCACCTGTGGTAAATTGTCCAATGTCCAATCAAGTTATAGCATCTATAACATCTCAAGGATAATCAATGAAAACAGGATGCACCAGGGGGTCAATTTCGAGTCTGGTAGCAAAGGGTCTGAATACTTATGTAAATAAGGTTTGGTTGACTCAGTGGCTGGTTGGTTGACTGGTTGGTTGACTGGTTGGTTGACTGGTTGGTTGACTGGTTGGTTGGCTGGTTGGTTGGCTGGTTGGTTGACTGGTTGGTTGGCTGGCTGGTTGGTTGGTTGACTGGTTGGTTGACTGGTTGGTTGGCTGGTTGGTTGACTGGTTGGTTGACTGGTTGGTTGGCTGGTTGGTTGACTGGTTGGTTGGCTGGCTGGTTGGTTGGTTGACTGGTTGGTTGACTGGTTGGTTGGCTGGTTGGTTGACTGGTTGGTTGGCTGGCTGGTTGGTTGGTTGACTGGTTGGTTGACTGGTTGGTTGGCTGGCTGGTTGGTTGGTTGACTGGTTGGTTGACTGGTTGGTTGACTGGTTGGTTGGCTGGCTGGTTGGTTGGTTGACTGGTTGGTTGACTGGTTGGTTGACTGGTTGGTTGACTGGTTGGTTGGCTGGTTGGTTGGTTGACTGGTTGGTGACTGGTTGGTTGACTGGTTGGTTGACTGGTTGGTTGGCTGGTTGGTTGACTGGTTGGTTGGCTGGTTGGTTGACTGGTTGGTTGGCTGGTTGGTTGGCTGGCTGGTTGGTTGGCTGGCTGGCTGGTTGGTTGGCTGGCTGGTTGGTTGGCTGGTTGGTTGGCTGGCTGACTGGTTGGCTGGCTGGTTGGTTGGCTGGCTGGTTGGTTGGCTGGCTGGTTGGTTGGCTGGTTGGTTGGCTGGCTGGTTGGCTGGCTGGTTGGTTGGCTGGTTGGCTGGCTGGCTGGCTGGTTGGCTGGCTGGTTGGTTGGCTGGTTGGTTGGTTGGCTGGCTGGTTGGCTGGCTGGTTGGTTGGTTGGCTGGCTGGTTGGCTGGTTGGTTGGCTGGCTGGTTGGCTGGTTGGTTGACTGGTTGGCTGGCTGGCTGGTTGGTTGGCTGGCTGGTTGGTTGGCTGGCTGGCTGGTTGGCTGGCTGGTTGGTTGGCTGGCTGGTTGGTTGGCTGGCTGGTTGGTTGGCTGGTTGGTTGGCTGGTTGGTTGACTGGTTGGTTGACTGGTTGGTTGGCTGGTTGGTTGGTCGGCTGGTTGGTTGGCTGGCTGGTTGGCTGGCTGGCTGGTTGGTTGGCTGGCTGGTTGGTTGGCTGGCTGGTTGGTTGGCTGGTTGGCTGGCTGGTTGGTTGACTGGTTGGCTGGTTGGTTGGTTGGCTGGCTGGTTGGTTGGCTGGCTGGTTGGCTGGCTGGTTGGTTGGTTGGCTGGCTGGTTGGTTGGCTGGTTGGTTGGCTGGCTGGTTGGTTGGCTGGTTGGTTGACTGGTTGGTTGGTTGGTTGGTTGGCTGGCTGGCTGGCTGGTTGGTTGGTTGGCTGGTTGGTTGACTGGTTGGTTGGCTGGCTGGTTGGTTGGCTGGTTGGTTGACTGGTTGGTTGGCTGGTTGGTTGGTTGGCTGGCTGGTTGACTGGTTGGTTGGTTGGCTGGTTGGTTGACTGGTTGGTTGGCTGGTTGGTTGACTGGTTGGTTGGTTTTCAATTTTTTGGGGTATTTATTCATTTTTAATACAAAACCATTATCACTTTGTCATTATAGGGTATTGTGGGTAGATTGATGACACAAAAAGGCTGTGATTTAACAAAATGGGGAAAAAGGTCAAAGGGTCTGAATACTTTCCGAATGCCCTGCAGATAGTTTGTGACTAGTGAATGTGTCTTATTCAACCTAGACGTGCAGGTGATCTGGAAGGGTTCCTCAAGGACCAAGAACCCTTCCAGATCACCTGTCTTACAGCTACTGTACATTACATCAACAAATCTAGTGCAGTTATATTACCGTAAAGCAAATTCTTAGTTTTCACAGGGTTATCACCCTAAACTCTTAGTTTTCACAGAGTTAATACCGTAAACGAAACTCATAGTTTCCACAAATCAAATCAAATTTATTTATATAGCCCTTCGTACATCAGCTGATATCTCAAAGTGCTGTACAGAAACCCAGCCTAAAACCCCAAACAGCAAGCAATGCAGGTGGAGAAGCACAGTGGCTAGGAAAAACTCCCTAGAAAGGCCAATACCTAGGAAGAAACCTAGAGAGGAACCAGGCTATGTGGGGTGGCCAGTCCTCTTCTGGCTGTGCCGGGTGGAGATTATAACAGAACATGGTCAAGATGTTCAATGTTCATAAATGACCAGCATGGTCGAATAATAATAAGGCAGAACAGTTGAAACTAGAGCAGCAGCACAGTCAGGTGGAAGTTGAAACTGGAGCAGCAGCATGGCCAGGTAGACTGGGGACAGCAAGGAGTCATCATGTCAGGTAGTCCTGGGGCATGGTCCTAGGGCTCAGGTCAGTTGAAACTGGAACAGCAGCATGGCCAGGTGGACTGGGGACAGCAAGGAGTCATCATGTCAGGTAGTCCTGGGGCATGGTCCTAGGGCTCAGGTCCTCCGAGAGAGAGAAAGAAAGAGAGAAGGAGAGAATTAGAGAACGCACACTTAGATTCACACAGGACACCGAATAGGACAGGAGAAGTACTCCAGATATAACAAACTGACCCCAGCCCCCCGACACATAAACTACTGCAGCATAAATACTGGAGGCTGAGACAGGAGGGGTCCACAGAGTTAATACCGTAAACGAAACTCATAGTTTTCACAGAGTTAATACCGTAAACGAAACTCATAGTTTTCACAGAGTTAATACCGTAAACTAAACTCATAGTTTTCACAGAGTTAATACCGTAAACGAAACTCATAGTTTTCACAGAGTTAATACCGTAAAAGGAAACTCATAGTGAGAGATTCTGATGTACTGAGGGATTCTGATGTACTGAGGGATTCTGATGGACACTGATGTACTGAGGGATTCTGATGTACTGAGGGATTCTGATGTACTGAGGGATTCTGATGTACTGAGGGATTCTGTTGTACTGAGGGATTCTGATGGACACTGATGTACTGAGGGATTCTGATGTACTGAGGGATTCTGATGTACTGAGGGATTCTGATGGACACTGATGTACTGAGGGATTCTGATGTACTGAGGGATTCTGATGTACTGAGGGATTCTGATGTACTGAGGGATTCTGATGTACTGAGGGATTCTGATGGACACTGACGTACTGAGGGATTCTGATGTACTGAGGTACTGAGGGATTCTGATGTACTGAGGGATTCTGATGTTCTGAGGGATTCTGATGTTCTGAGGGATTCTGATGTACTGAGGGATTCTGATGTACTGAGGGATTCTGATGTACTGAGGGATTCTGATGTACTGAGGGATTCTGATGTACTGAGGGATTCTGATGGACACTGATGTACTGAGGGATTCTGATGTTCTGAGGGATTCTGATGTACTGAGGGATTCTGATGTACTGAGGGATTCTGATGGACACTGACGTACTGAGGGATTCTGATGGACACTGATGTACTGAGGGATTCTGATGTACTGATGGACACTGATATACTGAGGGATTCTGATGTTCTGAGGGATTCTGATGTACTGAGGGATTCTGATGTTCTGAGGGACACTGATGTTCTGAGGGATTCTGATGTACTGAGGGATTCTGATGTACTGAGGGATTCTGATGTACTGAGAGATTCTGATGTTCTGAGGGATTCTGAGGGACACTGATGTACTGAGGGATTCTGATGGACACTGACATGCACTAGATAGTAGTATTGTGCTCTTTTAACTATATCTTGAAGTCTGTCTGTTGTTGTTGGGCAGCTATGGATGTGACTGAAATGGCACCCTATTCCCTACATAGTGCCCTTCTCCACCTAGCCAGTCAGCAGTGCCTTCTCCACCTAGCCAGTCAGTAGTACGTTCTCCACCGAGCCACTCAGCAGTGCCTTCTCCACTGGCTTAATGTGATGAAGTCTCCAGGCTTTCAGTCTGTAAAGCTGAGGTGATGGTATTGATGGTTGAGGACGAAGTCAATAATCATTAACGTGATAAAGCCACTGGCTTTAATCCTATATGACACCCTATTTCCTATATAGTACACTACTTAGACACAGAACGCTAAAGGGCGTGGGCAACCATAGTGCACTACGTAGGGAATAGGGTGCTATATGGGACTCAGACAGGGATTTCTTCCAGGGATGGAAAGGCTTCAGGTGTTCGTGATGATCCCACGCCTGCGTTGGAATTTGAAATATAGTAGTAGACTGGACATGGTGGTTGAATGACTATTGTAGACTGAACATGGTGGTTGAATGACTATTGTAGACTGAACATGGTGGTTGAATGATTATTGTAGACTGAACATGGTGGTTGAATGACTATTGTAGACTGAACATGGTGGTTGAATGACTATTGTAGACTGAACATGGTGGTTGAATGACTATTGTAGACTGAACATGGTGGTTGAATGACTATTGTAGACTGAACATGGTGGTTGAATGACTATTGTAGACTGAACATGGTGCTTGAATGACTATAGTAGACTGAACATGGTGCTTGAAATACTATAGTAGACTGAACATGGTGGTTGAATGACTATTGTAGACTGAACATGGTGCTTGAATGACTATTGTAGACTGAACATGGTGGTTGAATGACTATAGTAGACTGAACATGGTGGTTGAATGACTATTGTAGACTGAACATGGTGGTTGAATGACTATAGTAGACTGAACATGGTGGTTGAATGACTATTGTAGACTGAACATGGTGGTTGAATGACTATTGTAGACTGAACATGGTGGTTTTAGGACTATTGTAGACTGAACATGGTGGTTTTAGGACTATTGTAGACTGGACATGGTGGTTGCTGGTTGCAGTGGTGAGGCATTGCTAGTATTCATGCAGTATTTACTAATGTACTGTCAGACAGCAAAATTAGCCTAAAGATCACAGCACAACTTAACAATTTTAAGAACATGTTGTTCCAAACTCCAAATAGTTGTATCCCTTGTGATCATAACACATTGAGCGACAAGGGGAATAATCAAAACAACTGTAGTCCCATGTAGTCTAATGGCAGTCCAGTGTCAACGTAGTTGCATTTGTTTTCAGCCACTAAGTCAGTCTCAGGTGAGTATGTACCTATTCAACCCAAAACAAATATGCAGTGAGTTATACCTGTCTCTCTCTCTCTCTCTCTCTCTCTCTTTTGCTCTCTTTCGCTCTCTCTCTGTCTCTCTCTATCTCTCTCCTCTCCTCCTCTCTTCTCTCTTTCTCTCCCCTCTCTCTCTCTCTCTCTCTCTCTCTTTCTCTCTCCTCCTCTCTCTCTCTCTCTCTCTCCCCCCTCTCTCTCTCTCTCTCTCTCTCTCTCCCCCTCTCTCTCCCCCCCCCCCCCCCCCACCCCCTCTCTCTCTCTCTCTCTCTCTCTCTCTCTCTCTCTCTCTCTCTCTTTTTGCTCTCTTTCGCTCTTCTCTCTGTCTCTCTCTCATCTCTCTCCTCTCTCCTCTCTTCTCTCTCTTTCTCTCCCCTCTCTCTCTCTCCTCTCTCTCTCTCTCTCTCTCTCTCTCTCTCTCTCTCTTCTCTCTCTCTCTCTCTTTTCTCTCTCCTCTCTCTCTCTCTCTCTCCCTCTCCTCTCTCCCCTCTCTTCTCCCTCTCTTCTCTCTCTCTCTTTCCCTCCTCCCCCTCTCTCTCTCTCTCCTCTCTCTCTCTCTCTCCCCCCTCTCTCTCCCAACTCTCCTCTCCCCCTCCCCCCCCCCCCCCCCCCCCCCCCTTCTCTCTCTCTCTCTCTCTCTCTCTCCTCTGTTGGCTATAAAACTGCACCTTATGAGTGTTGTGTTTTGTGTGAGACGGGAGCTTTGTCTCTCCTTCTCTTCCCCGCCTCTCAGAAACAGCTGAGATTGCAGAATGATGTTTATATCATTCTCAGACACGCTTTCTTACCCCGGGAGGACACAGCCAACGCCGGATGCATAATGTGTGATTACACCAGGGTGTTCTTTATTAGCAGAAGCACAGATTATGCCATTCTTCTCCCTGGCTAACACATCTCTATAGGGACATCAATGCCCATTTTCTTCTGGCTAACACATCTCTATATGGACATCATGCCATTCTTCTCCTGGCTAACACATCTCTATAGGGACATCATGCCATCTTCTCCTGGCTAACACATCTCTGATACACGTCATGCCATTCTTCTCCTGGCTAACACATCTCTATAGGGACATCATG
Source organism: Oncorhynchus kisutch (assembly GCF_002021735.2). Lineage (NCBI taxonomy): Eukaryota > Metazoa > Chordata > Actinopteri > Salmoniformes > Salmonidae > Oncorhynchus > Oncorhynchus kisutch. Next base: position 144,753 of record NW_022262760.1, read on the forward strand.
CCATTCTTCTCCTGGCTAACACATCTCTGATAGACATCATGCCATTCTTCTCCTGGCTAACACATCTCTATAGGGACATCATGCCATTCTTCTCCTGGCTAACACATCTCTATAGGGACATCATGCCAATCTTCTCCTGGCTAAACATCTCTATAGGGACATCATGCCATTCTTCTCCTGGCTCTAAAAACATCTCTATAGGGACATATGCCATTCTTCTCCTGGCTAACACATCTCTTATAGACGTCATGCCATTCTTCTCCTGGCCTAACAATCTCTATAGGGACATCATGCCATTCTTCTCCTGACTAAACACATCTCTTATAGACGTCATGCCATTCTTCTCTGGCTAACACATCTATAGGGACATCATGCCATTCTTCTCCTGACTAACACATCTCTATAGGGACATCATGCCATTCTTCTCCTGGCTAACACATTTCTATAGGGACATCATGCCATTCTTCTCCTGACTAACACATCTCTTATAGACATCATGCCATTCTTCTCCTGGCTAACACATCTCTATAGGGACATCATGCCATTCTTCTCCTGGCTAACACATCTCTTATAGACATCATGCCATTCTTCTCCTGGCTAACACATCTCTATAGGGACATCATGCCATTCTTCTCCTGGCTAACACATCTCTCTAGGGACATCATGCCATTCTTCTCCTGGCTAAAACATCTCTATAGGGACATCATGCCATTCTTCTCCTGGCTAACACATCTCTTATAGACGTCATGCCATTCTTCTCCTGGCTAACACATCTCTATAGGGACATCATGCCATTCTTCTCCTGACTAACACATCGCTTATAGACGTCATGCCATTCTTCTCCTGGCTAACACATCTCTATAGGGACATCATGCCATTCTTCTCCTGGACTAACACATCTCTATAGGGACATCATGCCATTCTTCTCCTGGGCTAACACTCTCTATAGGGACATCATGCCATTCTTCTCCTGACTAACACATCTCTTATAGACATCATGCCATTCTTCTCCTGGCTAACACATCTCTATAGGGACATCATGCCATTCTTCTCCTGGCTAACACATCTCTTATATACATCATGCCATTCTTCTCCTGGCTACCACATCTCTATAGGGACATCATGCCATTCTTCTCCTGGCTAACACATCTCTATAGGGACATCATGCCATTCTTCTCCTGACTAACACATCTCTTATAGACATCATGCCATTCTTCTCCTGGCTAACACATCTCTATAGGGACATCATGCCATTCTTCTCCTGGCTAACAACATCTCTATAGGGACATCATGCATTCTTCTCCTGGCTAACACATCTCCATAGGGACATCATGCCATTCTTCTCCTGGCTAACAATCTCTATAGGGACGTCATGCCATTCTTCTCTTGGCTAACACATCTCTGATAGACATATGCCATTCTTCTCCTGGCTAACACATCTCTTATAGACATCATGCCATTCTTCTCCTGGCTAACACATCTCTATAGGGACATCATGCCATTCTTCTCCTGGCTAACACATCTCTGATAGACATCATGCCATTCTTCTCCTGGCTAACACATCTCTGATAGACATCATGCCATTCTTCTCTTGGCTAACACATCTCTGATAGACATCATGCCATTCTTCTCTTGGCTAACACATCTCTGATAGACATCATGCCATTCTTCTCCTGGCTAACACATCTCTATAGGGACATCATGCCATTCTTCTCCTGGCTAACACATCTCTATAGGGACATTCATGCCATTCTTCTCCTGGCTAACACATCTCCATAGGGATGTTAGCCAGGCCTGTTGTTATGTCTCCATGGAGAGAGGGACTGTTAGCCAGGCCTGTTGTTATGTCTCCATGGAGAGAGGGACTGTTAGCCAGGCTGTTGTTATGTCTCCATGGAGGGAGGGACTTTTAGCCAGGGCCTGTTGTTATGTCTCCATGGAGAGAGTACCATCTAGAACCCTTTCTACCGATGGTTATACATGAAACCCAAAAGGGTTCTACCCCAGGACCAAAAAGGGTGTTCTACACGGAACCCAAAAGGGTTCTACCCGGGACCAAAAGGGTTCTACCCGGGACAAAAGGGTCCTTCCTGGAACCAAGAGGGGTTCTACCAGGGACCAAAAAGGGTTCTACCTGGGACCAAAAAGGCTTCTACCAGGGACCAAAAAGGGTTCTACCTGGGACCAAACAAAATGGTTCTACCTGGGACCAAAAGGCTTCTACCAGGGACCAAAAGGTTTCTTCAAGGGGGACAGTCTAATAACCCATTTTGGTCCGTTTTTGGTCCTAGATAACACCTTTTTTCTACGCGTGTAGACCCAGCATCGATGTAGGACTTACATCGTGCATCGTTTCTCTCCTCTCCCTCTCTGCAGCACCAGAGGTAATCCACTGTAATTACAAAGCCTACGTCCACACAAACACAGGAAGGACGGTGGGGCTTCATTCTGCACAACAACAACAAATAACGCAATATGGAATCATCTACATCAGAGTACCACATCCTTCCTAATCCACTGTCGTCACACACACCACCAGCACGCACACACACAACCACACACACACACACACACACACACACACACACACACCACACACACCACACACGCACACACATGCACGCACACACACACACCGCACGCACTCACTCACGCGCGCGCGTGTGTGTGTGTGCGTGCGTGTGTGTGTGTGCGTGTGTGTGTGCGTGTGTGTGTGTGGTGGGACGCACTCACGCACAGCACACACACACTCACACCACACACACACTCACACACACACACACACAGTTATTCACCCAGTGATTACACACTGATAAGCCATTGGGGAGCTACATTTATTTCCCAGGGCTGCTTGGCAACCAAACAAATGCAGAAAAAGGTCTGGGCCATTCTTATTTTCCACCCTGATTACCTCCAACAGAATCATTTTCGGGTAAGATCATTCACCATAAAATTAATTATTAAGGCAGAGCTTAATTGTGTATTGTTCCCCGAGTCGTGATTCTTCCTCTTCTGAAGGAAGGTTGTGACTCTGTTCCTGGTCCTGATTCTTCCCCTCCTATAGGAAGGTTGTGACTCTGTTCCCTGGTCCTGATTCTTCCCCTCTTATAGGAAGGTTGTGACTCTGTTCCCTGGTCCTGATTCTTCCTCTCCTATAGGAAGGTTGTGACTCTGTTCCCTGGTCCTGATTCTTCCCCTCCTATAGGAAGGTTGTGTCTTTGTTCCCTGGTCCTGATTCTTCCTCTCCTATAGGGAAGGTTGTGACTCTGTTCCCTGGTCCTGATTCTTCCTCTCCTATAGGAAGGTTGTGACTCTGTTCCCTGGTCCTGATTCTTCCCCTCCTATAGGGAAGGTTGTGACTCTGTTCCCTGGTCCTGATTCTTCCTCTCCTATAGGAAGGTTGTGTCTTTGTTCCCTGGTCCTGATTCTTCCCCTCCTATAGGGAAGGTGTGACTCTGTTCCCTGGTCTGATTCTTCCTCTCCTATAGGAAGGTTGTGACTCTGTTCCCTGGTCCTGATTCTCCCCCTCTATAGGGAAGGTTGTGACTCTGTTCCCTGGTCATGATTCTTCTCTCCTATAGGAAGGTTGTGTCTTTGTTCCCTGGTCCTGATTCTTCCCCTCCTATAGGGAAGGTTGTGACTCTGTTCCCTGGTCCTGATTCTTCCTCTTTCTGAAGGAAGTTGTGACTCTGTTCCCTGGTCCTGATTCTTCCCCTCCTATAGGGAAGGTTGTGACTCTTCCCTGGTCCTGATTCTTCCTCTTCTGAAGGAAGGTTGTGACTCTGTTCCCTGGTCCTGATTCTTCCTCTTCTGAAGGAAGGTTGTGACTCTGTTCCCTGGTCCTGATTCTTCCTCTCCTATAGGAAGGTTGTGACTCTGTTCCCTGGTCCTGATTCTTCCTCTTCTGAAGGAAGGTTGTGACTCTGTTCCCTGGTCCTGATTCTTCCTCTCCTATAGGAACGTTGTGACTCTCCCTGGTCCTGAATCTTCCTCTTCTGAAGGACAGTTTTGTTTTCTCATTTCCTATTCGTTAATATAAAAAGATGATGTATATATATCAGATTATAGCATGAACGTGTCTGTGTGTGCTCGTGCTCGTGCGTGTGTACGTTGATGATTTAAATAGTTGAATCATTTTATTTACTTGGGGGGCGGGCATGTGTGGCAAATAGCATTGGTGGGACTGATTGACCACTGTAATCAGCCCAGGAGCCCATTTAGCTGAGATAGGGGCAGTGTGAGTTTGGAGGTGTGTTATGACTCCCAAACTCCATTGTGGGACTGAATGACCACTGTAATCCACCCAGGAGCCCATGTAGCTGAGATAGGGGGCAGTGTGAGTTTGGAGGGTGTGTTATGGACTCCCAAGCTCCATTGGTGGGACTGAATGACCAGTGTAATCACCCAGGAGCCCAGGAGCCCATGTAGCTGAGATAGGGGGCAGTGGGAGTTTGGAGGGTGTCATGGACTCCCAAGCTCCATTGGTGGGACTGAATGACCAGTGTAATCAGCCCAGAGCCCAGGAGCCCATGTAGCTGAGATAGGGGCAGGGGAGTTTGGAGGGGTGTGTTATGGACTCCCAAGCTCCATTGGTGGGACTGAATGACCAGTGTAATCAGCCCAGGAGCCCAGGAGCCCATGTAGCTGAGATAGGGGGCAGTGTGAGTTTGGAGGTGTGTTATGGACTCCCAGCTCCATTGGTGGACTGAATGACCAGTGTAATCAGCCCAGGAGCCCAGGAGCCCATTAGCTGAGATAGGGGGCAGTGGGATTGGAGGGGTGTTATGGACTCCCAAGCTCCATTGGTGGGACTGAATGACCAGTGTAATCACCAGGAGCCCAGGAGCCCATGTAGCTGAGATAGGGGGGCAGTGTGAGTTTGGAGGGGTGTGTTATGGACTCCCAAGCTCCATTGGTGGGAC
>NW_022262761.1:0-100000 GCF_002021735.2 Oncorhynchus kisutch
GGGGGAGGAGAGAAGATGGGGGAGGAGAGGAGAGGGAGAGAAGAGGAGAGGGGGGAGGAGAGGAGATGGGGAGAAGAGAAGGGAGAGGAGAGGAGAGGAGAGGAGAGGAGAGGAGAGGAGTGAGGGGGAGAGGAGAGGAGAGGAGAGGAGAGGAGAGGAGAGGAGAGGAGAGGAGAGAGAGGAGAGGAGAGGAGAGAGGAGAGGAGAGGGGGAGGAGAGGAGAGGATAGGGGAGAAGAGAAGAGGAGGAGAGAGGGGGGAGAGAGAGAGGGAGGAGGGGAGGGAGAAGAGAAGAGGAGAGGAGGGAGGGGGAGAGGAGGGGAAGAAGAGGAGAGGAGAGGGGGGGGGGAGGAGATGAGAGGAGAGGAGAGAAGAGAAGAAGAGATGAGAGGGAAGAAGAGGAGAAGAGGGGGAGAAGGGATGGAAAGTCACAGAGCTCATAATTAAGGCCATTCTACTGCCAATGTTTGTCTATGGAGATTGCATGGCTGAGTGTTTGATTTTGTACAATCTGTCAGGAAGGGGTGTGGCTGAAATAGAGTCCACTAATTTGAAGGGGTGTCCACATACTTTTGTATATATAGTGTATGTACACATGGGTGTTGTTGCACCATACCAACGATAAGCCTGTCTTCCCATCACATCATGAAAGGTCATGTTGATGTTCATTTAACCTCTGTCTCTCTCTTCCTCTGACTCCTCCCTTTCTCCTTTGTTTCTCTCTGTCTCTCTGTCTCTGTCTCTCTCTTTCTCCTCAGATCTCCAGGCTCAAAGCGTCAGTCCACCAGGTAGGTAGAGTATAAATCTACAGTGATTATAGCAGTTCAATATTAGTCAACTTTATTATCCCACATGGAGAAATTCATGTGTCCATACAAACCATTCTAAACCCCAATAACAAGTAGTGTTTTATGGAACTACTAATACTTGTCAACCACAAAGCATCACTGCTGTTAGAATAACAGAATCACTGTCATCATCTGTCCTCACCACTGTGTTTTCCTCTCTGTGTTTACAGCTGAACTCTCAGTCAGACTGGTGGGTGGGATCACTTCCTGTTCTGGGACAGTGGAAGTCTTCTATGAGGGAGAGTGGACAGGTCTATGTCCTGGGTGGTGGGACATGATGAGCGAGATTAAGGTTGTGTGTAGAGAGATGGACTGTGGGAATCCTGTATCTGAATCTTAGAGGACCTCTGGTTGAAGATGGAAGAAGAGGAGTAACGATGTTGAGATGTAGTGGAGATGAGTCTTCTATTAGACAGTGTGACATCATAGAAGAACATGGTTGTCTGTGATGGTGGATATTATCATCATGTGACCTGTTCAGGTAAGAGACTGGTCATATTGAGAGATTTATTTATACATTATACAATATTACCATGTATCATGTTTTATGTGTTTTTATTTCATTTAAATAGAGGGGAGAGATGTCAGATGTATTTAAACATTATATTTGTGTTTGTCATATTGGTTTATGGGAGATGTTCATGGGCAGATCATTGTAGTTCAGATGGTACTGAAGTGAAGCTGCCTGATGGATGTCCAGCTGTTTTATTTTCTATAAAGTGAAGTGAACTTATTCCTGTCTCCTGCCTGCATTATTCCCAACCTGATCCTGAGTGACTAAGAACCCATTTCTACCTCTTACAGTATCAAACATAGCAAACTACTATCTTTTATCCAACATATTTGTGTTTAGTCCTTGACAGTGTCATCAACAAAACTGATTGAATGTTCAACCAACTCTTTTTCTCCAGAGTCTGTGCGGCTTGTGGATGGAGCTGGTCTCTGCTCTGGGAGAGTGGAGGTGAAGTCCAATCAGTCCTGGGCCTCAGTGTGTGAAGCTGACTTTGACCGGCAGGATGCAGAGGTAGTCTGTGGGGAGCTTGGCTGTGGGGCTCCTGCAGCTCTACAGGGGGGGCTCTATAGAGAAGGTGAGGGTCAGACCTGGGATAAAGAGTTCCAGTGTAAAGGCAAAGAGTCCCTTCTCCTGGACTGTGACACCTCAGACAGAGAAAACAACACCTGCCTACCTGGTAATGCTGTTGGACTCACCTGCTCAGGTAAGAAACAGTTTGTCACTCAATCAACATTGTTTCTCACCTGGAGTGAAGAATATGAGAGACAATATAGGTGTGTTTTAGTGAGAAAATAGTAAGATTACTGTCTCTCTCTTTTCTTTTCTCAGAGCCTGATGATGTGAGGCTGGTGGGAGGAGGCAGTCGCTGTGCTGGTGGAGTGGAGTGGTACGACCAGGGAGAGTGGAGGACTGTGGGAGCTGATGACTGGGACCAGAGGGATGTAGCTGCAGTAGTGTGTAGACAGATGGGTTGTGGCTCCACTGTTTCAGTACCACCTGGAAACACCACTAGAGGGTTTGGAGTTTCCTGTTCTGGGTCTGATTCTTCACTGAGGGAGTGTAGAAGAACGTATGATCTCCTTCCTGGACTCACAGTGATCTGCTCAGGTAATAACAAGATACACTATATGGCCAATAGTATGTGGACATCAGTGGATTCGGCTATTTCAGCCACACCTGACAGGTGTATCAAATTGAGCCCACAGCCATGCAATCTCCATAGACAAATATCAGCAGTAAAATGTCCTTACTGAAGATGTCATAGAATTTCAACGTGGAACATCTCGGAGCAACAACGGCTCAGCCGTGAAGTGGTAGACAACACAAGCTCACAGAATGGACCACTGAGTGCTGAACCACGTAGAGCGTAAAAATAATCCTCTGTTGTAAAACTCACTGCTGAGTTCCACATACTTTAGTCCATGTATTATATCTCCTTCCTGGACTCACAGTGATCTGCTCAGGAAATATCAACATATTATAATTATATTCAACTGATTTCCTTCATTCATACAACTTCCTCTGCACCTCTCATGATGACTGTTTAGCTTGTCAGTCTGCTTTACTAAATAGATCACTCAGTCAAGTAGGAATCAAATACCACTTAAATATCCCAGAATGCTTTGTATTTGAGTGTTATCTCAGTGAACGTCTCTACTCACTACCACTGTCACAAAGAGAGGAGGAGGGAGGAGGAGAGGAAGAGGGAGATATGGGAGAGATCAAATATATTTTTATCACTGAGTTCTCACCAGTGATGTCATCATAACCAGTAACCTTTTCTACTCTTGGCCCATCCTGACCCTGCCATATAGTATCAGACCTTGTAGATCAGATGGTACTGAAGTGAAGCTGCCTGATGGATGTCCAGCTGTTTATTTTCTATAAAGTGAAGTGAACTTATTCCTGTCTCCTGCCTGCATTATTCCCAACCCGATCCTGAGTGACTAAGAACCCATTTCTACCTCTTACAGTATCAAACATAGCAAACTACTATCTTTTACCCAACATATTTGGGTTTAGTCCTTGACAATGTCATCAACAAAACTGATTGAATGTTCAACCAACTCTTTTTCTCCAGAGTCTGTGCGGCTTGTGGATGGAGATGGTCTCTGCTCTGGGAGAGTGGAGGTGAAGTCCAATCAGTCCTGGGCCTCAGTGTGTGAAGCTGACTTTGACCGGCAGGATGCAGAGGTAGTCTGTGTGGAGTTTGGCTGTGGGACTCCTGCAGCTCTACAGGGGGGGCTCTATGGAGAAGGTGGGGGTCAGACCTGGGATAAAGAGTTCCAGTGTAAAGGCAAAGAGTCCCTTCTCCTGGACTGCGACACCTCAGACAGAGAGAACAACACCTGCCTACCTGGTAATGCTGTTGGACTCACCTGCTCAGGTAAGAAACAGTTTGTCACTCAATCAACATTGTTTCTCACCTGGAATGAAGAATATGAGAGACAATATAGGTGTGTTTTAGTGAGAAAATAGAAAGATTACTGTCTCTCTCTTTTCTTTTCTCAGAGCCTGATGATGTGAGGCTGGTGGGAGGAGGCAGTCGCTGTGCTGGTGGAGTGGAGTGGTACGACCAGGGAGAGTGGAGTACTGTGGGAGCTGCTGACTGGGGCACTACCAGGATGTTTTTATCTGCAGTAGTGTGTAGACAGATGGGTTGTGGCTCCACTGTTTCAGTACTACCTGGAAACACCACTGGAGGGATTGGAGTTAGATGTTCTGGGGATGATTCTTCACTGAGGGAGTGTTGGAGAAGTTATGATCTCCTTCCTGGACTCACAGTGATCTGCTCAGGTAATATCAACATATTATAATTATATTCAACTGATTTCCTTCATTCATACAACTTCCTCTGCACCTCTCATGATGACTGTTAAACTTGTCAGTCTGCTTTACTAAATAGATCACTCAGTCAAGTAGGAATCAAATACAACTTAAATATCCCAGAATGCTTTGTATTTGAGTGTTACCTCAGTGAATGTCTCTACTCACTACCACTGTCACATGTCATGTTATTGTCACATCTAAATGAGGAAAGTAGTTGAGGAGCTCCGTTGTCTTTTTCTCTCCTCTTGTTCCAGATGTCCTGCTTCAGCCTGATATCAACATATGTTGTCTCAGTGACTGTAGGCCCACTACTCATGTTTCCCTGTGAGGGAGGGTGGCTGGCACTGTTACATGCTGATGTTATTGTCATATCTATAGGAAACTAGTTGAAGAGGTTTTTCTTGTTCTCTTTTATTGTTACAGATCTCCTGGTCCAGCCTGATATCTTCCTGACTGACCCAATGGGAGGGGTCTTCAGGGGCCACCAGGGGCCTGAGATGTTCAGGGGCTACAACTTCACCATCACCTGCTCCACTCAGCCACAGTACCCAGGAGGCTCCTTCCTCCTCACGTTCACCGGCTCCAACAGAACCCAGACCCAGCCAGCTGTCAATCACTCTGCTGCCTTCCTCTTCCCTGCTGCAGATGACTCCCACCAAGGGACCTACAGCTGTGTTTATGACAATTATGTTTTCTCTCATAACTTCTCCTCTGAGAGTGAGCTCCTCTCCCTCGCCATCACAGGTAACTGAACATGAACCAGACTTATAACTTTGTCATTGACAGATTTCCCACAGATCTATGTGATGATGATCAGTCCCCTCATCAAAGGTGTTTCTGTTTGCAGCCTCTCCTCTGCCAGCCTTCATCATCAGACACGTTGTAGTGCTGCTGACCCTACTGACAGCCATCACCACCTCCTACCTGTACTACAAGGTATCGACATTTACTCAGACGTTACAAGTCATATAAACTAGAGGGAGAGGGAGGGAGAGAATGGAGATACTAGAGAGTAAATGTCTGACTGTAGGTGCTGTGTCTCCCTAGCCCACCAGGAGGCAGAAGAGAGTGAACAGGGTGAGCAGCATGGATCTTTATGTCAATGCCATGGAGATGGTCTCTCTGAGCTCCAGATCTGAAGCTGGACCGGGAGAGGAGAGAGCAGCCCAGGGGACGGAGTAGGAGGAGAATGAAGCTGACCCTACATGCTGATCTTAGATCAATTGTGTGTTTTAAATCGATGGTCAGCAGTGGACTGGTGTTTAAAATGTGGTGACAAACCTGAAGTGGTTTTAATTTTAATAACAAGTTCAGAATTAGTTTATCTTTCTAGAACCTTGGAAGAAATCTAAAAGGAGTGACTGCAAACACCATTATTCAGTTATTTAGTGACTGAAATTGATTGATAAAATAAATGCTTTTCTGCTTTTGTCTTCATGTCTTTATCTTATTTAGTGTCTCTTAGATTCTTTATCTTATTTAGTGTCTCTTAGATTCTTTATCTTATTTAGTGTCTCTTAGATTCTTTATCTTATTTAGTGTCTCTTAGATTCTTTATCTTATTTAGTGTCTCTTAGATTCTTTATCTTATTTAGTGTCTCTTAGATTCTTTATCTTATTTAGTGTCTCTTAGATTCTTTATCTTATTTAGTGTCTCTTAGATTCTTTATCTTATTTAGTGTCTCTTAGATTCTTTGTCTTATTTAGTCTCTTAGATTCTTTATCTTATTTAGTGTCTCTTAGATTCTTTGTCTTATTTAGTCTCTTAGATTCTTTATCTTATTTAGTGTCTCTTAGATTCTTTATCTTGAAGTGTTTCCATTATTAGTCCAGGTATTATTATAATCATCTGTTCATTCTTTGTATTTTGAAACATTTTTTAATAAAGGGGTTTGTTGTTGTTTACCTCATGATGTTATTGATTATAAATGTTATGATATTGATTATGAAGTAGATTATTGTTGTGATGTTGCTCTCTAAACTGCCATGTAATCAACTGAATGCTTTTAATAAAATTACAGGCTGTCAGTCTTGTGTGATTTAATTATTAGACAGACTACAACATACAGTATGAATTAACTGAGATCAGTCTGTGTGATTCCCCTCTTGGACAGACTACAACATACAGTATGAATTAACTGAGATCAGTCTGTGTGATTTAATTATTAGACAGACTACAACATACAGTATGAATTAACTGAGATCAGTCTGTGTGATTCCCCTCTTGGACAGACTACAACATACAGTATGAATTAACTGAGATCAGTCTGTGTGATTCCCCTCTTGGACAGACTACAACATACAGTATGAATTAACTGAGATCAGTCTGTGTGATTCCCCTCTTGGACAGACTACAACATACAGTATGAATTAACTGAGATCAGTCTGTGTGATTATCCATTTGGACAGACTACAACATACAGTATGAATTAACTGAGATCAGTCTGTGTGATTATCCATTTGGACAGACTACAACATATATGATTTAGCTGTGTACATCCAAGGGCCAGCCGTGCTGCTCTGTTCTTAGCCAATTGCAATTTTCCTGAGTCCTTTGTGACACCTGACCACACGACTGAACAGTAGTCAAGGTGCGACAAAACCAGGGCCTGTAGGACCTGCTTGTTGATAGTGTTGCTGTAGTAGATGACGTGTATAGTGTTGAGTCATCCGCATACATTGACACTCTGGCTTTACTCAAAGTCAGTGGCATGTCGTTAGTAAAAATGTAAAAAAGCAAGGGGCCTAAACAGCTACTCTGGGGAATTCCTGTTTCTAACTGGATTATATTTGAGAGGCGTCCATTAAAGAACACCCTCTCTCTTCTGTTAGACAAGTAACTCTTTATCCACATTATAACAGGGGGTGTAGAGCCATAACACATACGTTTTTCCAGCAGCACAGTATGATCGATAATGTCAAAAGCTACACTGAAGTCTAACAAGATAGCACCCACAATCATTTTTATCATCAATTTCTCTCAGCCAATCATCAGTCATTTGTGTTAGTGCTGTGCTTGTTGAGTGTCCTTCCCTATAAGCATGCTGAAATGCTGTTTTCATTTAGTTTACTGTGAAATAGCATTGTATCTGGTCAAACACAATTTTTACTATTTACTATTCTTGGGTAGCAGAATGACTGAAGCTTCCCTCCAGGACTGAGGGCACATGCTTTCTAGTAGGCTTAAATTGAAAATGTGTCAAATTGGAGTAGCAATATTGTCTGCTTTTATCCTAAGTAATTTAAGTTGTTATAATATAACATATGTTGGTCAAGTATAGTATAGTAATCTGAGTTGGGGATGTGTGTTGTATAGTAATCTGAGTTGGGGATGTGTGTTGTATAGTAATCTGAGTTGGGGATGTGTGTTGTATAGTATAGTAATCTGAGTTGGGGATGTGTGTTGTATAGTATAGTAATCTGAGTTGGGGATGTGTGTTGTATAGTGTAGTAATCTGAGTTGGGGATGTGTGTTGTATAGTATAGTAATCTGAGTTGGGGATGTGTGTTGTATAGTATAGTAATCTGAGTTGGGGATGTGTGTTGTATAGTATAGTAATCTGAGTTGGAGATGTGTGTTGTATAGTATAGTAATCTGAGTTGGGGATGTGTGTTGTATAGTATAGTAATCTGAGTTGGGGATGTGTGTTGTATAGTAATCTGAGTTGGGGATGTGTGTTGTATAGTATAGTAATCTGAGTTGGAGATGTGTGTTGTATAGTATAGTAATCTGAGTTGGGGATGTGTGTTGTATAGTATAGTAATCTGAGTTGGGGATGTGTGTTGTATAGTATAGTAATCTGAGTTGGGGATGTGTGTTGTATCGTATAGTAATCTGAGTTGGGGATGTCTGTTGTAAGTATAGTAATCTAAATTGGGGATGTGTATTGTATAGTAATCTGAGTTGGGGATGTGTGTTGTATAGTATAGTAATCTGAGTTGGGGATGTGTGTTGTATATTATAGTAATCTGAGTTGGGGATGTGTGTTGTATAGTATAGTAATCTAAATTGGGGATGTGTGTTGTATAGTAATCTGAGTTGGGGATGTGTGTTGTATAGTATAGTAATCTGAGTTGGGGATGTGTGTTGTATAGTATAGTAATCTGAGTTGGGGATGTGTGTTGTATAGTATAGTAATCTGAGTTGGGGATGTGTGTTGTATAGTATAGTAATGTGAGTTGGGGATGTGTGTTGTATAGTATAGTAATCTGAGTTAGGGATGTGTGTTGTATAGTATAGTAATGTGAGTTGGGGATGTGTGTTGTATAGTATAGTAATGTGAGTTGGGGATGTGTGTTGTATAGTATAGTAATCTGAGTTGGGGATGTGTGTTGTATAGCATAGTAATCTGAGTTGGGGATGTGTGGTGTATAGTATAGTAATCTGAGTTGGGGATGTGTGTTGTATAGTATAGTAATCTGAGTTGGGGATGTGTGTTGTATAGTATAGTAATCTGAGTTGGGGATGTGTGTTGTATAGTATAGTAATCTGAGTTGGGGATGTGTGTTGTATAGTAATCTGAGTTGGGGATGTGTGTTGTATAGTATAGTAATCTGAGTTGGGGATGTGTGTTGTATAGTAATGTGAGTTGGGGATGTGTGTTGTATAGTATAGTAATCTGAGTTGGGGATGTGTGTTGTATAGTATAGTAATCTGAGTTGGGGATGTGTGGTGTATAGTATAGTAATCTGAGTTGGGGATGTGTGTTGTATAGTATAGTAATCTGAGTTGGGGATGTGTGTTGTATAGTAATCTGAGTTGGGGATGTGTGTTGTATAGTATAGTAATCTGAGTTGGGGATGTGTGTTGTATAGTATAGTAATCTGAGTTGGGGATGTGTGTTGTATAGTAATCTGAGTTGGGGATGTGTGTTGTATAGTATAGTAATCTGAGTTGGGGATGTGTGTTGTATAGTATAGTAATCTGAGTTGGGGATGTGTGTTGTATAGTATAGTAATCTGAGTTGGGGATGTGTGTTGTATAGTGTAGTAATCTGAGTTGGGGATGTGTGTTGTATAGTATAGTAATCTGAGTTGGGGATGTGTGTTGTATAGTATAGTAATCTGAGTTGGGGATGTGTGTTGTATAGTATAGTAATCTGAGTTGGAGATGTGTGTTGTATAGTATAGTAATCTGAGTTGGGGATGTGTGTTGTATCGTATAGTAATCTGAGTTGGGGATGTCTGTTGTAAGTATAGTAATCTAAATTGGGGATGTGTGTTGTATAGTAATGTGAGTTGGGGATGTGTGTTGTATAGTATAGTAATCTGAGTTGGGGATGTGTGTTGTATAGTATAGTAATCTGAGTTGGGGATGTGTGTTGTATAGTATAGTAATCTAAATTGGGGATGTGTGTTGTATAGTAATCTGAGTTGGGGATGTGTGTTGTATAGTATAGTAATCTGAGTTGGGGATGTGTGTTGTATAGTATAGTAATCTGAGTTGGGGATGTGTGTTGTATAGTATAGTAATCTGAGTTGGGGATGTGTGTTGTATAGTATAGTAATCTGAGTTGGGGATGTGTGTTGTATAGTATAGTAATCTGAGTTAGGGATGTGTGTTGTATAGTATAGTAATGTGAGTTGGGGATGTGTGTTGTATAGTATAGTAATGTGAGTTGGGGATGTGTGTTGTATAGTATAGTAATCTGAGTTGGGGATGTGTGTTGTATAGCATAGTAATCTGAGTTGGGGATGTGTGGTGTATAGTATAGTAATCTGAGTTGGGGATGTGTGTTGTATAGTATAGTAATCTGAGTTGGGGATGTGTGTTGTATAGTATAGTAATCTGAGTTGGGGATGTGTGTTGTATAGTATAGTAATCTGAGTTGGGGATGTGTGTTGTATAGTAATCTGAGTTGGGGATGTGTGTTGTATAGTATAGTAATCTGAGTTGGGGATGTGTGTTGTATAGTAATGTGAGTTGGGGATGTGTGTTGTATAGTATAGTAATCTGAGTTGGGGATGTGTGTTGTATAGTATAGTAATCTGAGTTGGGGATGTGTGTTGTATAGTAATCTGAGTTGGGGATGTGTGTTGTATAGTATAGTAATCTGAGTTGGGGATGTGTGTTGTATAGTAATCTGAGTTGGGGATGTGTGTTGTATAGTATAGTAATCTGAGTTGGGGATGTGTGTTGTATAGTATAGTAATCTGAGTTGGGGATGTGTGTTGTATAGTAATCTGAGTTGGGGATGTGTGTTGTATAGTATAGTAATGTGAGTTGGGGATGTGTGTTGTATAGTAATGTGAGTTGGGGATGTGTGTTGTATAGTATAGTAATCTGAGTTGGGGATGTGTGTTGTATAGTATAGTAATCTGAGTTGGGGATGTGTGTTGTATAGTAATCTGAGTTGGGGATGTGTGTTGTATAGTGATGTGAGTTGGGGATGTGTGTTGTATAGTAATGTGAGTTGGGGATGTGTGTTGTATAGTGTAGTAATGTGAGTTGGGGATGTGTGTTGTATAGTAATCTGAGTTGGGGATGTGTGTTGTATAGTAATCTGAGTTGGGGATGTATGTTGTATAGTAATCTGAGTTGGGGATGTGTGTTGTATAGTGTAGTAATCTGAGTTGGGGATGTGTGTTGTATAGTATAGTAATCTGAGTTGGGGATGTGTGTTGTATAGTATAGTAATGTGAGTTGGGGATGTGTGTTGTATAGTATAGTAATCTGAGTTGGGGATGTGTGTTGTATAGTAATCTGAGTTGGGGATGTGTGTTGTATAGTATAGTAATCTGAGTTGGGGATGTGTGTTGTATAGTATAGTAATCTGAGTTGGGTATGTGTGTTGTATAGTATAGTAATCTGAGTTGGGGATGTGTGTTGTATAGTATAGTAATCTGAGTTGGGGATGTGTGTTGTATAGTATAGTAATCTGAGTTGGGGATGTGTGTTGTATAGTAATCTGAGTTGGGATGTGTGTTTGTATAGTAATGTGAGTTGGGGGATGTGTGTTGTATAGTAATGTGAGTTGGGGATGTGTGTTGTATAGTGTAGTAATGTGAGTTGGGGATGTGTGTTGTATAGTATAGTAATCTGAGTTGGGGATGTGTGTTGTATAGTAATCTGAGTTGGGGATGTGTGTTGTATAGTAATCTGAGTTGGGGATGTGTGTTGTATAGTATAGTAATCTGAGTTGGGGATGTGTGTTGTATAGTAATCTGAGTTGGGTATGTGTGTTGTATAGTATAGTAATCTGAGTTGGGGATGTGTGTTGTATAGTATAGTAATCTGAGTTGGGGGATGTGTGTTGTATAGTATAGTAATCTGAGTTGGATATGTGTGTTGTATAGTATAGTAATCTGAGTTGGGGATGTGTGTTGTATAGTATAGTAATCTGAGTTGGGGATGTGTGTTGTATAGTAATCTGAGTTGGGGATGTGTGTTGTATAGTATAGTAATCTGAGTTGGGGATGTGTGTTGTATAGTATAGTAATCTGAGTTGGGGATGTGTGTTGTATAGTAATCTGAGTTGGGGATGTGTGTTGTATAGTATAGTAATCTGAGTTGGGGATGTGTGTTGTATAGTAATCTGAGTTGGGGATGTGTGTTGTATAGTAATCTGAGTTGGGGATGTGTGTTGTATAGTAATCTGAGTTGGGGATGTGTGTTGTATAGTAATCTGAGTTGGGGATGTGTGTTGTATAGTGTAGTAATCTGAGTTGGGGATGTGTGTTGTATAGTATAGTAATCTGAGTTGGGGATGTGTGTTGTATAGTATAGTAATGTGAGTTGGGGATGTGTGTTGTATAGTATAGTAATCTGAGTTGGGGATGTGTGTTGTATAGTATAGTAATCTGAGTTGGGGATGTGTGTTGTATAGTATAGTAATCTGAGTTGGGGATGTGTGTTGTATAGTATAGTAATCTGAGTTGGGTATGTGTGTTGTATAGTATAGTAATCTGAGTTGGGGATGTGTGTTGTATAGTATAGTAATCTGAGTTGGGGATGTGTGTTGTATAGTATAGTAATCTGAGTTGGGGATGTGTGTTGTATAGTAATCTGAGTTGGGGATGTGTGTTGTATAGTAATGTGAGTTGGGGATGTGTGTTGTATAGTAATGTGAGTTGGGGATGTGTGTTGTATAGTGTAGTAATGTGAGTTGGGGATGTGTGTTGTATAGTAATCTGAGTTGGGGATGTGTGTTGTATAGTAATCTGAGTTGGGGATGTGTGTTGTATAGTAATCTGAGTTGGGGATGTGTGTTGTATAGTGTAGTAATGTGAGTTGGGGATGTGTGTTGTATAGTAATCTGAGTTGGGGATGTGTGTTGTATAGTATAGTAATCTGAGTTGGGGATGTGTGTTGTATAGTAATCTGAGTTGGGGATGTGTGTTGTATAGTAATCTGAGTTGGGGATGTGTGTTGTATAGTATAGTAATCTGAGTTGGGGATGTGTGTTGTATAGTAATCTGAGTTGGGTATGTGTGTTGTATAGTATAGTAATCTGAGTTGGGGATGTGTGTTGTATAGTATAGTAATCTGAGTTGGGGATGTGTGTTGTATAGTATAGTAATCTGAGTTGGATATGTGTGTTGTATAGTATAGTAATCTGTTTTGGGGATGTGTGTTGTATAGTATAGTAATCTGAGTTGGGGATGTGTGTTGTATAGTAATCTGAGTTGGGGATGTGTGTTGTATAGTGTAGTAATCTGAGTTGGGGATGTGTGTTGTATAGTATAGTAATCTGAGTTGGGGATGTGTGTTGTATAGTATAGTAATCTGAGTTGGGGATGTGTGTTGTATAGTATAGTAATCTGAGTTGGGGATGTGTGTTGTATAGTATAGTAATCTGAGTTGGGGATGTGTGTTGTATAGTAATCTGAGTTGGGGATGTGTGTTGTATAGTATAGTAATCTGAGTTGGGGATGTGTGTTGTATAGTAATCTGAGTTGGGGATGTGTGTTGTATAGTATAGTAATCTGAGTTGGGGATGTGTGTTGTATAGTATAGTAATCTGAGTTGGGGATGTGTGTTGTATAGTAATCTGAGTTGGGGATGTGTGTTGTATAGTATAGTAATCTGAGTTGGGGATGTGTGTTGTATAGTAATCTGAGTTGGGGATGTGTGTTGTATAGTAATTTGAGTTGGGGATGTGTGTTGTATAGTAATCTGAGTTGGGGATGTGTGTTGTATAGTAATCTGAGTTGGGGATGTGTGTTGTATAGTATAGTAATCTGAGTTGGGGATGTGTGTTGTATAGTGTATGTGTAGTGTAGGATGTGTGTCCACTCCAGTACATGTGTAGTGTAGGATGTGTGTCCACTCCAGTACATGTGTAGTGTAGGATGTGTGTCCACTCCAGTACATGTGTAGTGTAGGATGTGTGTCCACTCCAGTACATGTGTACTGTAGGATGTGTGTCCACTCCAGTACATGTGTTGTGTACTATGTGTGTTGATGCCTAAAGAGACTCTGTGTTTAACACACTTCAACCAGACGACTGTAGAAGCTTCTGTTTTATTGAAGAACAACCGTTGTCTCCATTGACTGATGTCTGTTGATTGGATAGCAGGTAGTTGTTTTATGATTGACTGATAGAGGGGATCTTTCAGAGTGAGACTGATGTCTGTTGATTGGATAGCAGGTAGTTGTTTTATGATTGACTGATAGAGGGGATCTTTCAGAGTGACACTGATGTCTGTTGGTTGGATAGCAGGTAGTTGTTTTGTGATTGACTGATAGAGGGGATCTTTCTGAGTGAGACTGATGTCTGTTGGTTGGATAGTAGTTTGTTCAATGTCAGCTTGGTTGTCTATTGGTTATTTCTTGGTTGGTCAAACGTTGGTTGGCTGAATGTTGGGTCTAGTTGGTTGGTCATTGGCTTGATGGCTGAATGTCAGGTTTGTTGAACATAGATCCTTGTTGATAGCCAGTTAGTTCTCATTAGGTTGTATTTTGGTTGGTTTTTGGTTTGTTAGACTGGTTCCTAGGAGGAGGAAGAGGAAGAGGAGGCTGAGCTGTGACAGTTTGACAACAGTATCCTGTTACCTGCTGAGAGAGAGAGAGAAAGAGAGACAGAGAGAGAGAGAGACTTGGAGACAGAGAGACAGAGAGACAGAGAGAGAGAGCTAGATAGAGAAAGAGACAGAGAGACAGAGAGAGAGAGAGAGAGAGACAGAGACAGAGAGAGAGAGAGAGAGAGAGAGAGAGAGAGAGAGACAGAGAGACAGAGAGAGATAGAGATGTATGAGATATTTGCTGTACAAACTATATATACATACCATCCTCAGACACACTGTTCCCTATTTAGTGTACTACTTTTGACCAAGTCTCTGGCCAAAGTAGTGAACAATGTAGGGAATACTGGCCAAAGTAGTGCACAATGTAGGGAATACTGGTCAAAGTAGTGAACAATGTAGGGAATACTGGCCAAAGTAGTGAACAATGTAGGGAATACTGGCCAAAGTAGTGAACAATGTAGGGAATACTGGCCAAAGTAGTGAACAATGTAGGGAATACTGGCCAAAGTAGTGAACAATGTAGGGAATACTGGCCAAAGTAGTGAACAATGTAGGGAATACTGACCAAAGTAGTGAACAATGTAGGAATACTGGCCAAAGTAGTGAACAATGTAGGGAATACTGGCCAAAGTAGTGAACAATGTAGGGAATACTGGCCAAAGTAGTGAACAATGTAGGGAATACTGACCAAAGTAGTGAACAATGTAGGAATACTGGCCAAAGTAGTGAACAATGTAGGGAATACTGGCCAAAGTAGTGAACAATGTAGGGAATACTGGCCAAAGTAGTGAACAATGTAGGGAATACTGGCCAAAGTAGTGCACAATGTAGGGAATACTGGCCAAAGTAGTGCACAATGTAGGGAATACTGGCCAAAGTAGTGAACAATGTAGGGAATACTGGCCAAAGTAGTGCACAATGTAGGGAATACTGGCCAAAGTAGTGAACAATGTAGGGAATACTGGCCAAAGTAGTGCACAATGTAGGGAATACTGGCCAAAGTAGTGAACAATGTAGGGAATACTGGCCAAAGTAGTGTACAATGTAGGGAACAGGCAGCAATTTAAACAAGTATCTACTTCTGGTACCAAACATCTACATGTATCAGTTGGTGTAGTAGGGTCTCTCTCTCTCTCTCTCTCTCTCTCTCTCTCTCTCTCTCTCTCTCTCTCTCTCTCTCTCTCTCTCTCTCTGGCTATGAAAAAAGACAACAGACATGGCATTGACTCAAATCAAATGTATTTATAAAGCCCTTCGTACATCAGCTGATATCTCAAAGTGCTGTACAGAAACCCAGCCTAAAACCCCAAACAGCAAGCAATGCAGGTGTAGAAGCACGGTGGCTGGGGAAAAACTCCCTAGAAAGGCCAGAAACCTAAGAAGAAACCTAGAGAGGAACCAGAATTTACAGAATGAAAGGACCAGGGCTGAGCAGGGACTTCATTTGTACTTTGGTCCTTGGACCTTTAAAGTTAGAAAGTCCATCAAATTCACATACTGTAGTGTACACATTCATTTATTTATGATTTCATGACTGTTTGATAGTAGATTATGAGAGACAATGACATCCCATTTTTAGGGAATGATTAATATAATGTGTTTTACATAGTGTGCATCTGTGATCACTTTATGTAATAGATCCTCTCTCTCTCAAGCTATGTGACCTTTTTAACCCCTCAAAACAGCACCTGTGACCCAAATCCCTCTCAGCCATCACAGATGAACACAAGTTCATGTAATAGATCCTCTCTGTCTCTCTCGGCATGAAACATGAAAATAATATTCATTACATAGTTAATAACTACTTTAAAATCGATTCATTCTCATTAAAATATGTTAATAACAGTTCAATGAAAGTCAAATCTCTGTACATTCCTCCTGTTTGAAATGGGGAATGTTGTTGTCGTCGCGGAGATATTTCCCAAATCCAGCCAGCAGATCACAATCCAGAGGGGGCTTTTGGTACAAACCACTGCTTTGCATCCCCTTTCTCAGTGTGGTGTCCCATGACTGGTTCAATGGTCTGGAAAATATCTGGTATGCAGATTAGAATGAATAAAATACATCCATGTTTGTTTCTATACTTATACGTACTACTTGTTAATGAGATGATTTCTATTTGCATTTACTTACGGTTGGTACAACGCCGACTGGTCCATGTTGACGTCTGAGTCTTCATCTATATGTTCATCTGTAGTTGGTGCCAACACTTGAGCCACTTCCACTTGGCTGAAATATCCCACAGATTAACAGAAATGTTTATATTATTTTACAATCCAACATAACTGGACAACAGTTCAAATGAGTTCCAATGTAACTTGCACATATATTATTTTATCAGTGTAAAATAGTAGCTTTTACCCAGTTGTTTGATTGTCTTCTGGCTTGTTCGTAACAAAATGACCCATTTGTTCACGATTCTTAATCAGAGGTTGGAGTGCGTCCTGTTGTGTCACAATACAGCTGAGTATTCTGTAGTCAATGATCCTGCCGTGCCAAAGATGCTCTATCATGGAATCGCGGGAATTATGAACTTCCTGATCAATCTTTGGTTTTGATTCTGTCTTCATGCACTCTCTGTGGAGATGTATAGATGATGTTTTCCTGGTTCTTCATGCACACTCTGCGGAGATGTATAGATGATGTTTTCCTGGTTCTTCATGCACACTCTGCGGAGATGTATAGATGATGTTTTCCTGGTTCTTCATGCACACTCTGTGGAGATGTATAGATGATGTTTTCCTGGTTCTTCATGCACACTCTGCGGAGATGTATAGATGATGTTTTCCTGGTTCTTCATGCACTCTCTGTGGAGATGTATAGATGATGTTTTCCTGGTTCTTCATGCACACTCTGCGGAGATGTATAGATGATGTTTTCCTGGTTCTTCATGCACACTCTGTGGAGATGTATAGATGATGTTTTCCTGGTTCTTCATGCACACTCTGTGGAGATGTATAGATGATGTTTTCCTGGTTCTTCATGCACACTCTGTGGAGATGTATAGATGATGTTTTCCTGGTTCTTCATGCACACTCTGTGGAGATGTATAGATGATGTTTTCCTGGTTCTTCATGCACACTCTGTGGAGATGTATAGATGATGTTTTCCTGGTTCTTCATGCACACTCTGTGGAGATGTATAGATGATGTTTTCCTGGTTCTTCATGCACACTCTGTGGAGATGTATAGATGATGTTTTCCTGGTTCTTCATGCACACTCTGTGGAGATGTATAGATGATGTTTTCCTGGTTCTTCATGCACACTCTGCGGAGATGTAATCCAACTCCAGCTCCTTCTAAGTGTCTCACAGTATAACGTTCTGTAGTGATTGAGTTCAGACTCTGGAAAGGTCTTTATATTTACAATCAGATAGGCCCAACCCCTTTACACATTTAAATATTCTATTCAGGGAAAAATGTTTGAAGGGCGGGAATATCACACCTCTGAGTGGGGGTTTTCTCACAAGATTAATTTGCATTAATTCCATTTGAAAACAAAAGGTTGGCAGTTTGGAAAAACTCTCTCCAAAGGTCACTATCTCAAACTCTCATAAATGTTCTGAAGGGGATCAAAAAAATGCAGGGACAATTTAAGGTTGCTCCAGGTGTTATAAATCATTTAATGTATTCAATAGCAGGAGCCTTTATCCAGTAGTATTTACAGCTGTAGTTATGTGACTAAATAAAGTACATTTTCGTTATACCTAAAATACGACATAATATGTCATGTGTATAGTCCTGAAAGCCTATGAAAGTACCAGGGCAGGGCTATGGGCTTTGGGCCTTTGGGCCTGTGGCATGTGAGCATATGGGCCTGTGGCATGTGAGCCGATCGAAAGGGTTCAGATCCCCAAATCCGGAGTGGTGGAGATGGACACCGTGAGGCGTACAGTGCGGTAACGCGACCAATCCCGGAGAAGCTGGCGGGAGCCCCGGGGAGAGTTCTCTTTTCTTTGTGAAGTGCAGGGCGCCCTGGAATGGGTTCGCCCCGAGAGAGGGGCCCAGGCCCTGGAATGGGTTCGCCCCGAGAGAGGGGCCCAAGCCCTGGAATGGGTTCGCCCCGAGAGAGGGGCCCAAGCCCTGGAATGGGTTCGCCCCGAGAGAGGGGCCCAAACCCTGGAATGGGTTCGCCCCGAGAGAGGGGCCCAAGCCCTGGAATGGGTTCGCCCCGAGAGAGGGGCCCAAGCCCTGGAATGGGTTCGCCCCGAGAGAGGGGCCCAAGCCCTGGAATGGGTTCGCCCCGAGAGAGGGGCCCAAGCCCTGGAATGGGTTCGCCCCGAGAGAGGGGCCCAAGCCCTGGAATGGGTTCGCCCCGAGAGAGGGGCCCAAGCCCTGGAAAGCGTTGCGGTTCCGGTGGCGTCCGGTGAGCTCTCGCTGGCCCTTGAAATTCTGGGGAAGAGGGTGTAAATGTCTGGGGGTGTTTTAAAAATCTTTAAAAACTCAAAACTTTGCCAAAATGCTCTCAAATTATAGGTGGAACAGAGCATTGATACATCACTGTGGAGATCTAGTCACCCTGGAACAGAGCATTGATACATCACTGTGGAGATCTAGTCACACTGGAACAGAGCATTGATACATCACTGTGGAGATCTAGTCACACTGGAACAGAGCATTGATACATCACTGTGGAGATCTAGTCACCCTGGAACAGAGCATTGATACATCACTGTGGAGATCTAGTCACACTGGAACAGAGCATTGATACATCACTGTGGAGATCTAGTCACACTGGAACAGAGCATTGATACATCACTGTGGAGATCTAGTCACACTGGAACAGAGCATTGATACATCACTGTGGAGATCTAGTCACACTGGAACAGAGCATTGATACATCACTGTGGAGATCTAGTCACACTGGAACAGAGCATTGATACATCACTGTGGAGATCTAGTAACACTGGAACAGAGCATTTGACTGTCCAATTTATGGATCTTTGCAGCCTCAAACCAGGCTTGTTTTTACTGTATGTTCAAATCATGGCCTATTTGTCTAAATTGTCTGGGGGTGTTTTAAAATCAATAAAAAGCTCCAATGAAAATGGTCTCAAATTGGAGATTTGGTTACACTGGAACAGGGCATTGATACATCACTGTGGAGATCTAGTTACACTGGAACAGAGCATTGATACATCACTGTGGAGATCTAGTTTCACTGGAACAGGGCATTGATACATCACTGTGGAGATCTAGTTACACTGGAACAGAGCATTGATACATCACTGTGGAGATCTAGTCACACTGGAACAGAGCATTGATACATCACTGTGGAGATCTAGTCACACTGGAACAGAGCATGTGTGATACATCACTGTGGAGATCTAGTTACACTGGAACAGAGCATTGATACATCACTGTGGAGATCTAGTCACACTGGAACAGAGCATTGATACATCACTGTGGAGATCTAGTCACCCTGGAACAGAGCATTGATACATCACTGTGGAGATCTAGTTACACTGGAACCTGCATATTTAGCTTAAAGAAATCCAGGTTAGCAGGCAATATTAACCAGGTGAAATTGTGTCATTTCTCTTGCGTTCATTGCACGCAGAGTCAGGGTATATGCAACAGTTTGGGCCGCCTGGCTCTTTGCAAACTAATTTGCCAGAATGTTACGTAATTATGACATAACATTGAAGGTTGTACAATGTAACAGGAATATTTAGACTCATGGACCCGTTAGATAAAATACGGAACGGAACAAACGTCTTGTTTTCGAGGTGATAGTTTCCGGATCAGTCAAAGGTATATGGTTTAGAGAGAAATAGTCGACTCGTTATAATTCCTGTAATAACTTGCGGCTGAATTTGAAAGGGGTTCCTTTGTTATTTTACTGTTCATGTCTTCCATAGAGAATGTCTTGATCTACTTCAGATAAGGTCTGTGTTTCGTGCAGGTTAGGGTACAGGTTAGGGTGCAGGTTAGGGTACAGGTTAGGGTGCAGGTTAGGGTACAGGTTAGGGTGCAGGTTAGGGTTCATGTTAGGGTGCAGGTTAGGGTGCAGGTTAGGGTGCAGGTTAGGGTACAGGTTAGGGTACAGGTTAGGGTACAGGTTAGGTACAGGTTAGTGTGCAGTTTAGGGTTCACGTTAGGGTGCAGGTTAGGGTGCAGGTTAGGGTACAGGTTAGGGTACAGGTTAGGGTGCAGGTTAGGGTTCACGTTAGGGTACAGGTTAGGGTACAGGTT
This sequence comes from Oncorhynchus kisutch, assembly GCF_002021735.2. Lineage (NCBI taxonomy): Eukaryota > Metazoa > Chordata > Actinopteri > Salmoniformes > Salmonidae > Oncorhynchus > Oncorhynchus kisutch. The sequence continues at coordinate 20,351 of NW_022262761.1, forward strand.
AGGGTACAGGTTAGGGTGCAGGTTAGGGTGCAGGTTAGGGTTCACGTTAGGGTACAGGTTAGGGTACAGGTTAGGGTGCAGGTTAGGGTGCAGGTTAGGGTTCACGTTAGGGTACAGGTTAGGGTACAGGTTAGGGTGCAGGTTAGGGTTCACGTTAGGGTACAGGTTAGGGTACAGGTTAGGGTACAGGTTAAGGTGCAGGTTAGGGTGCAGGTTAGGGTACAGGTTAGGGTACAGGTTGGGGTACAGGTTAGGGTGCAGGTTAGGGTACAGGTTAGGGTGCAGGTTAGGGTGCAGGTTAGGGTACAGGTTAGGGTGCAGGTTAGGGTTCAGGTTAGGGTGCAGGTTTGGGTGCAGGTTAGGGTGCAGGTTAGGGTACAGGTTAGGGTGCAGGTTAGGGTTCAGGTTAGGGTGCAGGTTAGGGTGCAGGTTAGGGTTCAGGTTAGGGTACAGGTTAGGGTGCAGGTTAGGGTGCAGGTTAGGGTGCAGGTTAGGGTGCAGGTTAGGGTACAGGTTAGGGTACAGTTTAGGGTGCAGGTTAGGGTGCAGGTTAGGGTGCAGGTTAGGGTGCAGGTTAGGGTACAGGTTAGGGTGCAGGTTAGGGTACAGGTTAGGGTGCAGGTTAGGGTACAGGTTAGGGTACAGGTTAGGGTGCAGGTTAGGGTGCAGGTTAGGGTTCAGGCTTAAACCACCTCTGCGTTTTGATACCCGCGTAAATCTCACCAGGATAAGGTATAAGATATAAGGTATAAGATAAGGTATAAGGTATAAGATAAGGTAACGTTTGACCAGAGTTACCTTGTCCTGTGGATATCTACACAGTTATACAATTGGCAAGGTGGTGTAAGCCTACACTCAACACAGACCTTATTTTAAGTGAATCTAAAAATATCCTATGGAATAAATGAAGGAACCGCTTTTCAGATTTTGCTAGAAGGTGTCATGGGAATTATGACTCGCACTTTGGTCGTCAATTCTTACCATGTCCATTATTAAAATAGGATTTCCTGCACATAGAAACAGTTACAGTTTCTCTTCAGTATCAGACTCTTCAGTGTGTGTGTGTGTGTGTGTGTGTGTGTGTGTGTGTGTGTGTGTGTGTGTGTGTGTGTGTGTGTGTGTGTGTGTGTGTGTGTGTGTGTGTATTATATTAAGTTAAAATAAAAGTGTTCATTGTTCATTCAGTATTGTTGCAATTGTCATTATTACAAAAATGTGTGTGTGTGTGTGTATGATATATATACAGTGGGGCAAAAAGGTATTTAGTCATTCACCAATTGTGCAAGTTCTCCCACTTAAAAAGATGAGAGAGGCCTGTAATTTTCTTCATAGGTACACTTCAACTATGACAGACAAAATGAGAAAAAAAATCCAGAAAATCACATTGTAGGATTTTTAATGAATTTATTTGCAAATTATGGTGGAAAATAAGTATTTGGTCACCTACAAACAAGCAATATTTCTGGCTCTCACAGACCTGTAACTTCTTCTTTAAGAGGCTCCTCTGTCCTCCACTCGTTACCTGTATTAATGGCACCTGTTTGAACTTGTTATCAGTATAAAAGACACCCGTCCACAACCTCAAACAGTCACACTCCAAACTCTATGCTGGATTATACTATAGCTGAGATCCCAATACCCATCTAAACATAGCTAAACATAGCTTACTGATAGATCAATGAGGTTAGATCCCAATACCCATGTAAACATAGCTAAACATAGCTTACTGATAGATCAATGAGGTCAGATCCCAATACCCATGTAAACATAGCTTACTGATAGATCAATGAGGTTAGATCCAATACCCATGTAAACATAGCTTACTGATAGATCAATGAGGTCAGATCCCAATACCCATGTAAACAGAGCTTACTGATAGATCAATGAGGTCAGATCCAATACCCATGTAAACAGCTTACAGACAGATCAATGAGGTCAGATCCCAATACCAATGTGTTGCGAACAGGTCGATTGTAGCGGGAGTCATTTCGATGGCGACTTACTTTAGTTATTTTGACCGCGGTGGTTATTGAAGTCGTGGTTTCGTGGAAGAAACCGTTGTTGTGCATCATCTTTCAACGCTCCAATACCTGATAATGACCAAACCTGTTTAGGCTTTTTGGGAATTTAACTTCAATGAACCTGAAAGTGAGAAAGTGTTCATAGTAGAAACATCTGTTGGGTTGGTAGAATGTGTAAAGACCCACCTCATTGGTTAATATTCCCTGTAGTAGAAACATCTGTTGGTTGGTAGAATGTGGAAGTAGGTTTTAAATTCATACTTATTACAAATCTGCAGTTGTCTGACTATTATATTATTATTTAATGAAAGAAATGTAAAAATGCACTTTTTGTCTGGAAATAAAATAAACATTTATCTGCGTTAACCACTCCAGTCAACAGATGGCGATATGCGTTTTTCAGGCGATGCTATCAGAGTGACGTATAATGTAGTGGACGGGACGCTTCTTCAACAACATCTCGTCAGCCACCTCGGTAGCTTCCTAGCGGAAACGTTCAAGCTGTTCAGACTGCTTCGGTCTATATTTACTTCTGTATTTGGAACATAATTCTGTCTTTTAACTAGTTTCCCCATTTCATGTCATATTTCCGTTTAGTCAGGTAACGGTAGCTGGCTTGATAAATGAGCCTATCACTAGGCTAGTCGCTAACTAGCTAGGTTAGCTGGCTAACATCCCCGACCATGAGCTCAGCAAGCTGCTGCCCTCCTGCTAAAAAAGAGGTCTGCTGGAAGGAGAAAGAAGGTATTTGGCTGAACGTTGTCGTGAAAGAGGAGAATGAAGAGGAGGATGTCACAGTAAACGAAGAGGTAGAGGGTGAGGCTGTTACACAGAAAGAAGAGGAGAATGAAGAGGAGGATGTCACAGTAAACGAAGAAGTAGAGGGTGAGGCTGTTACACAGAAAGAAGAGGAAGAAAACGATTATACTTTTTTTGGAGTGAATGAAGGAGAGATAACTGTCATATTGAAGGAGGAGGAGAGGGAAGAAGAGGAGGAGACAGAAGATCTGAGTAACACCAGTAAGTCCTGTCTTGAAAATAGTTGTTGAACAGATACGTGGTTTTAAAACGGCATTCTACTCTAGTTCTGAGCTTAAATGCCGTTTTTTAATGTAGGAATTGATAAAGCTACACTGTAAGATGTGAATAGCATCAAGAAGCTGCCCAACAACAAAACTTTAACAATGGATTTGCACCCAAAATCACAACTTAAATGTCTCACGGAATGGACTTGCCTTCATTCAATACTGCAATTCCACTGTACTAAACTGGAGGCGATTTCCAGCCCACCGTTGACTGCGGTCAAGTGAGCCGACTGTCGCAAAACGCGGTCAGGCCATCTGCTCGTCGGTTTCTTCCTGAATTTGCGTGCGCGAATACACTTTACGGAATGGCGTTTTTTTCAGGTAGGGAAACTGAGTTGAATGGACTCTCATGCACAGGTAGTCGAGACGATGGCTACTAATCATTACAAGCAAACCGTTTGAAGCACACTTATTCAATCTTCCATCATAAAAATGATACCAAATCGTTTATTTAATTTCCGCGTTATCATAAAGTACTTAATCATTGCTAGAGTGTCAAGCGTAGGCTGGACTGGTGTAAACGCTACAGCATACAATGACATTCTAGACCATTCTATAGGCCTCTCTGACTAAGAACCACACAGAGACCTGCATTTTGTAGTGGCTTTAATAACACTTGTGAAAAGTGACTTCAGGTGATTGAGGGATCTAGTCTAGATTAAACGTCATAGGAAGTTTTATCATATGAAGGTTTCATTCAGGTCTCTGTTTAATTAAATCATCTGTTTGTCTTTGACAGGAGAGAGACCAGACTCTCCTTCTGACAGCAGGAAGAGTCCTTCAGGGAAACCAGACCCCGAGACGTCCAAACCAGCAGGACGACATCACTGCTCCCAGTGTGGAAAGAGTTTTACTCAGTTAGGGAGCCTGAGAACACATAAGAGAATACACACTGGAGAGAAGCCTTACCACTGTTCCCAATGTGGAATGTCGTTTACCCAGTTAGGGAGCCTGCAAACGCATGAGAGGGGACACACAGGGGAAAAGCTTTTCCAATGTTCCCATTGTGGAAAGAGTTTTGGCCAGGTAGGAAACCTGAACAAGCATGAGAGGACACACACAGGTAAGAAGATGTACCGCTGCTCCCATTGTGGAGAGAGATTTACCCGGTTAAGGTACCTGAAAGAGCATGAAGGAATACATACAAATACACAGGAGGAGAAGACATACCACTGCTCTCATTGTGGAAAGACCTTTTCCCAGTCAGAGAACCTGAAAACACACGAGAGAATCGAGAGGCTGTGTTCTGACTTGTGTTTTTGACTGAGAATGTGTGTGTTTGTTTGGGCTGTCAGACTTGAGTTCACTTTGTGTAATGTTAGTGCACTATTTTTAATTGTGATTAATCCATTGTCTGAAAGGGTTAAAAACACACTGAAAACATCCAGAATACATCCTATATACAGCTACAATCTACAATGCCATGTAAACACAAGATGACATTGAGGTTAAATAAAGTGTGATTTATCAATGGAACATATTTTGACACGTCCACTGTGTGTCTCTGTAGAGTCATAATATCCATAACAACTAGAGGTCAAACAGGGAGATGGTTCCATTCATTTTCCCCACAGGGCTGTGTTTTGTTTAGACTCACCCTGGTGTGATGTTTTGATAACCATGTAAACCTCTCTGGGACAAGGTGACTGAGGACACAGTGTGTTGTCAATGTATTGTCATGTTTTTAAAATGGTACAAATGCCTTTATTTTAGCTGGACCCCAGGAAGAGTAGCTGCTGCCTTGGCGGGAACTAATGGGGATCCATAATAAACCCCAGGAAGAGTAGCTGCTGCCTTGGCAGGAACTAATGGGGATCCATAATAAACCCCAGGAAGAGTAGCTGCTGCCTTGGCAGGAACTAATGGGGAGCCATAATAAACCCCAGAAAGAGTAGCTGCTGCCTTGGCAGGAACTAATGGGGATCCATAATAAACCCCAGGAAGAGTAGCTGCTGCCTTGGCAGGAACTAATGGGGATCCATAATAAACCCCAGGAAGAGTAGCTGCTGCCTTGGCAGGAACTAATGGGGATCCATAATAAACCCCAGGAAGAGTAGCTGCTGCCTTGGCAGGAACTAATGGGGATCCATAATAAACCCCAGGAAGAGTAGCTGCTGCCTTGGCAGGAACTAATGGGGATCCATAATAAACCCCAGGAAGAGTAGCTGCTGCCTTGGCAGGAACTAATGGGGATCCATAATAAACCCCAGGAAGAGTAGCTGCTGCCTTGGCAGGAACTAATGGGGATCCATAATAAACCCCAGGAAGAGTAGCTGCTGCCTTGGCAGGAACTAATGGGGATCCATAATAAACCCCAGGAAGAGTAGCTGCTGCCTTGACAGGAACTAATGGGGATCCATAATAAACCCCAGGAAGAGTAGCTGCTGCCTTGACAGGAACTAATGGGGATCCATAATAAACCCCAGGAAGAGTAGCTGCTGTCTTGGCAGGAACTAATGGGGATCTATAATAAACCCCAGGAAGAGTAGCTGCTGCCTTGGCAGGAACTAATGGGGATCCATAATAAACCCCAGGAAGAGTAGCTGCTGCCTTGGCAGGAACTAATGGGGATCTATAATAAACCCCAGGAAGAGTAGCTGCTGCCTTGGCAGGAACTAATGGGGATCCATAATAAACCCCAGGAAGAGTAGCTGCTGCCTTGGCAGGAACTAATGGGGATCCATAATAAACCCCAGGAAGAGTAGCTGCTGCCTTGGCAGGAACTAATGGGGATCTATAATAAACCCCAGGAAGAGTAGCTGCTGCCTTGGCAGGAACTAATGGGGATCCATAATAAACCCCAGGAAGAGTAGCTGCTGCCTTGGCAGGAACTAATGGGGATCCATAATAAACCCCAGGAAGAGTAGCTGCTGCCTTGACAGGAACTAATGGGGATCCATAATAAACCCCAGGAAGAGTAGCTGCTGCCTTGACAGGAACTAATGGGGATCCATAATAAACCCCAGGAAGAGTAGCTGCTGTCTTGGCAGGAACTAATGGGGATCTATAATAAACCCCAGGAAGAGTAGCTGCTGCCTTGGCAGGAACTAATGGGGATCCATAATAAACCCCAGGAAGAGTAGCTGCTGCCTTGGCAGGGACTAATGGGGATCTATAATAAACCCCAGGAAGAGTAGCTGCTGCCTTGGCAGGAACTAATGGGGATCCATAATAAACCCCAGGAAGAGTAGCTGCTGCCTTGGCAGGAACTAATGGGGATCCATAATAAACCCCAGGAAGAGTAGCTGCTGCCTTGGCAGGAACTAATGGGGATCTATAATAAACCCCAGGAAGAGTAGCTGCTGCCTTGGCAGGAACTAATGGGGATCCATAATAAACCCCAGGAAGAGTAGCTGCTGCCTTGGCAGGAACTAATGGGGATCTATAATAAACCCCAGGAAGAGTAGCTGCTGCCTTGGCAGGAACTAATGGGGATCCATAATAAACCCCAGGAAGAGTAGCTGCTGCCTTGGCAGGAACTAATGGGGATCCATAATAAACCCCAGGAAGAGTAGCTGCTGCCTTGGCAGGAACTAATGGGGATCCATAATAAACCCCAGGAAGAGTAGCTGCTGCCTTGGCAGGAACTAATGGGGATCCATAATAAACCCCAGGAAGAGTAGCTGCTGCCTTGGCAGGAACTAATGGGGATCTATAATAAACCCCAGGAAGAGTAGCTGCTGCCTTGGCAGGAACTAATGGGGATCCATAATAAACCCCAGGAAGAGTAGCTGCTGCCTTGGCAGGAACTAATGGGGATCAATAATAAATACAAATACTTGTATCAATATATTCGTCTCCTTTTACTCTCTGCTTCAAATATGCTAATTAGCATCAAAGTAGACGACATGCAAGACTACAAATCCCTGCAAGCTCCTGCAAGTCATCTCTAGCCAACACCTTTCACAGAACAGTTCACAAAATTGTCCATTGAAATACATGTTGACAATTTAATCATTGCTACATTAAGGCCTGATTGGTGGAGTGCTGCAGAGATGGTTGTCCTTCTGGAAGGTTCTCCCGTCTCCACAGAGGAAATCTGGAGCTCTGTCAGAGTGAACATTCGGGTTCTTGTTCACCTCCCTGGCCAAGGCCCTTCTCCCTCGATGTCTCAGTTTGGCCGGGCGGCCAGCTCTAGAAAGAGTATTGGTGGTTCCAAACTTCTTCCATTTAAGAATGATGGCGGCCATTGTGTTGATGGGGACCGTCAATGCTGCAGACATTTTTGGTACCTTTCCACAGATCTGTGCCTCGACACAATCCTGTCTCAGAGCTCTACGGACAATTCCTTTGACCTCATGGCTTGGTTTTTGCTCTGACATGCACTGTCAACTGTGGGACCTTATATAGACAGGTGTGTGCCTTTCCAAATCATGTCTAATTTATTGAATGTACCACAGGTGGACTCCAATCAAGTTGTAGAAACATCTCAAAGATGATCAATGGAATCAGGATGCATCTGAGTTCATTTTCGAGTCTCATAGCAAAGGGTCTGAATACTTAAGTAAATACATTTGCAAAAATGTCAAATCTGTTTTTGGTTTGTTATTATGGGGTTTTGTGTTTAGATTGATGAGGGGAAAAACATATTACATTTTAGAATGAAGCTGTAACGTAACTAAATGTGGAATAAGTGAAGGGGTCTGAATACTTAATGAATACACTGTATACCACTGGAAGTGGTTTCTATCATTGGCAGTTTTGTACACAGTCAGGTGATACGTGGTATAGAAAGTCCAATCTTAGGAGAGAACATGGGAGGCACTATACTGTGTGTCTGCAGGTGTTTTATCTGGTCAAAACCACTGACACAGGTGCCCCTCCACCCTCTGGTGGGATGGATCATGTCTACAGAGAAACCTACATTCAAATACTTAGATGTGTGTGTATTGGGTATATGTTGTGAAATGATTAGATATTACTTGTTAGATATTACTGCTGTCGGAGCTAGAAACACAAGCATTTTGCTACACCTGCAATAACATTTGCTAAACACGTGTATGTGACCAAAAAATTTGATTTTGATTTTGAAATAAACGTCCTATTTATCAAAGGTGCTTTTGGCTGGTGTCAAAATGACTCCAAAGGATTTGAATTTGTTAAAAGTCCATATTGATACAGAAACACTAAACCAGGATTTAGATTTATTAAGAACAAGTTGATTGACAAGTCATGAAAAGAATAAACCATATTTTGGCTGTGATAAAAGATATGCCTCAGGGGTCAAAATGATCCATATCAGAACTATGGTTCAATGTAAATATGTAGTGGATCTAAAGTTTGTTTTAAATTATCACTCATTAAAAACGAATCAATCAACACATGCTTTTCTTTAAACGACTTAATATGATAATCAACTTTAATTAATAAAAAATAAACTGTTGGTTCCTCAACTGCGTTGCCCCTCCAGTCAGCAGATGGCGATGTGCGTCTTTTAGGTTCAGGCGACGCTGCCAGTGTGACGTATAATCTAGTGGACGGGACGCTCCTTCAACAACAACAGTTAGACACCTCGGTAGCTTTATAGCAAACATAGCTACAACATTCACTCTCTTTACACTGTTTTGGTGTATATTAGTCGCTGTGTATTAAACACACTTCTGTCGTATGTACGTGTTGGCCCATTTAATTATATATTTACGTTGTTTGTCAGCTAGCTGGTTTGCTAAATTAGCTTAGAACTAGGCTAGTTGCTAATGCTAGCTAGCGAACATCTCCGACCATGAGTTCACTAAGCTACTCTCCTCCTGCTAAAGAAGAAGAGAAAGACGTTTCAGTGAAAGAAAAGGAAGACTCGTTCAGAGTGAAAGAGGAGGAGGATGTTACAGTAAAAGAAGAGGAAGCGGAGAGAGAGGAGGATGCAGTTTATGGAGTGAAAGAGCCATCTTTGTTATTGTTTGAACTGCAGATTGGTTGATCGATTGATTTGGCTTTTTAAAAGGGACAACCTAGGATTTAAACAGCAACAAAATGGCTGCCATGAGACTTGGTTTAGTAAACAGCTGTGGGATGGGGTCTGGAGAAATGTAACCACTCTCACATTCATAGAGAAAGCTATTGTAGCAACCTCAACCCAAAACCTAGCGACCTCATCAAGAAGTTCAGACATCTTTTCGTAACATTTCTAAAGTGTTGGCTTGACAGTCACTGGACCAGGTTTGAGTTCAGCTCAGGACTTCCCCCCGAATTCACTACACTATGAATACGTTTATAATGTTACTGTCTGCTTGATTTACAGTAGCGTCTCGTTACTCTGTTTGGACACGGAGATACTTAGCTCATGTGTAGAGAACTGTTACTTAATGGACAGGCTATTGTACAACACACAGAGCTATTTTCCTTCATTCAGGACATTTAGAATGACAACACATTACAGAGGAGCCTAGTGGGATTATTCACACAATTATCTGGTGATCAGGTTATGAAATGTCATGACAAACACATTTTAGTTTCCATGTTTCACCTGAAATATTAAATTATTTATAATCCTATGTCTATGTTATTGTTAGGTGAAGTTATGGGTCCTACAGTAGGTCTATGTTATTGTTAGGTGAAGTTATGGGTTCTACAGTAGGTCTATTTTGTTGTTAGGGGAAGTTATGGGTCCTACAGTTGGTCTATGTTATTGTTAGGTGAATTTATGGGTCCTACAGTAGGTCTATGTTGTTGTTAGGGGAAGTTATGGGTCCTACAGTAGGTCTATGTTATTGTTAGGTGAAGTTATGGGTCCTACAGTAGGTCTATGTTGTTGTTAGGTGAAGTTATGGGTCCTACAGTAGGTCTATGTTGTTGTTAGGTGAAGTTATGGGTCCTACAGTAGGTCTATGTTATTGTTAGGTGAAGTTATGGGTTCTACAGTAGGTCTATTTTGTTGTTAGGGGAAGTTATGGGTCCTACAGTTGGTCTATGTTATTGTTAGGTGAAGTTATGGGTCCTACAGTAGGTCTATGTTGTTGTTAGGGGAAGTTATGGGTCCTACAGTAGGTCTATGTTATTGTTAGGTGAAGTTATGGGTCCTACAGTAGGTCTATGTTGTTGTTAGGTGAAGTTATGGGTCCTACAGTAGGTCTATGTTGTTGTTAGGGGAAGTTATGGGTCCTACAGTAGGTCTATGTTATTGTTAGGGGAAGTTATGGGTCCTACAGTAGGTCTATGTTATTGTTAGGTGAAGTTATGGGTCCTACAGTAGGTCTATGTTGTTGTTAGGTGAAGTTATGGGTCCTACAGTAGGTCTATGTTGTTGTTAGGGGAAGTTATGGGTCCTACAGTAGGTCTATGTTGTTGTTAGGGGAAGACAATATGACTTATTGCTCACTTGATTGTCTTAAGACAATTGTCAAATAATTTTAACATTCTTTTACAGACGTCAATTGTTGTACAACATCATGGCTACGCTGTTGGCATCACCTTTTACAGTGGATTTCTGCTGTTGTGGGCCTTTAACAATCTGTCTGACTTTGTATTTCACACAGGGGAGAGATGTGACTATCGTCGATCCTCTGGGGAGCCTCAACAACATCATGAAGCTGACGAGGCAGAGAAGAGTCCCTCCCGATCAGAACACCTCAAGAAACACCAGTGGAGACCAACAGGGAAGAAATCTCACTGCTGCTCTGACTGTGGGAAGAGTTACTTAATTAAGATCAAATTCACTAAAAGTACACATGAGAATTCACACAGGAGAGAAACCTTATAGCTGTGATCAATGTGGGAAGAGTTTTACTCAGTCAAGCAGCCTGTTATCTCACCAGAGAACACACACTGGAGAGAAACCTTCTAGTTGTGAACAATGTGGGAAGAGTTTTACTACATCCAGCCATCTGATTGTACACCAGAGAACACACACAGGAGAGAAATCTCATAGCTGTGGTCAATGTGGGAAGAGTTTTACTATATTTTACTATACCTAGCAATCTGATTTGTACACCAGAGAACACACACAGCAGAGAAACCTCATAGCTGTGGTCAATGTGGGAAGAGTTTTACTATATTTTACTATACCTAGCAATCTGATTTGTACACCAGAGAACACACACAGCAGAGAAACCTTATAGCTGTGGTCAATGTGACAAGAGATACTCTGATAAAAGATCTCTGATCAAACATCAGAAAATACATTAATGAAGGAGTTGTTTCATGATATCAATGAATTAATGACACAATGTAGAATGTTTAAACATAGTAGTAGGAGTATTTTAATGATGTCACAATGTAGAATGTTTAAACATAGTAGGAGTATTTTAATGATGTCACAATGTAGAATGTTTAAACATAGTAGGAGTATTTTAATGATGTCACAATGTAGAATGTTTAAACATAGTAGGAGTATTTTAATGATGTCACAATGTAGAATGTTTAAACATTGTAGTAGGAGTATTTTAATGATGTCACAATGTAGAATGTTTAAACATTGTAGAAGGAGTATTTTAATGATGTCACAATGTAGAATGTTTAAACATTGTAGTAGGAGTATTTTAATGATGTCACAATGTAGAATGTTTTAACATTGTAGTAGGAGTAGTTTAATGATGTCACAATGTAGAACACTAAACGTTTTCCCCCTGTTCAATTGATTTCTGCATGATATGGATATTAGCCTCAGGGGGAAAATCCAGGCTCTGAATTGAAAGAGTGATATTTATATGATATAACAGAAAGTGACTCACACAAAAAGAGCTGTGTTACACTTACAGCATTGGTGACCCACTGGAATCAAAATGTAGCTAGATGTTTTCTACAAGTTGTCCTCTAACCAGTGATGTGCACATTATTCACAGATTCCATGTGGTTTTTGAGCTGTTAGTTTTAACAGGACAACCTCATCTCCAGACTCTCACACAAATGATTTCAACATGATATCGATGAGGGATGAAAAATAAGTGTTGTGTTCCTTTGTTTAATGACCTCTAAATGTAAATGCATCTCTCCAAAATGTAGCTGACTGTCTTCTGCAGGTTGTCCTCTAACCAGGGAGGTAAAATATATCTCCCATTTCCATGTGTTTTTTAGTCGTGTTAGTTTCAACAGCACCAACAACCTGATTTCCCCCCTAATTGATATCAGTGATTTATTGCTACTTGTCAGAACAAATCAAATCAATCAAATCAAATGTTATTTGTCACATACACATGGTTAGCAGATGTTAATGCGAGTGTAGCGAAATGCTTGTGCTTCTAGTTCCGACAATGCAGTAATAACGAACAAGTAATCTAACTAACAATTCCAAAAAAACTACTGTCTTATACACAGTGTAAGGGGATAAAGAATATGTACATAAAGATATATGAATGAGTGATGGTACAGAGCAGCATAGGCAAGATACAGTAGATGATATCGAGTACAGTATATACATATGAGATGAGTATGTAAACCAAGTGGCGTAGTTAAAGTGGCTAGTGATACATGTATTACATAAGGATGCAGTCGATGATATAGAGTACAGTATCTACGTATGCATATGAGATGAATAATGTAGGGTAAGTAACATTATATAAGGTAGCATTGTTTAAAGTGGCTAGTGATATATTTACATCATTTCCCATCAATTCCCATGATTAAAGTGGCTGGAGTAGAGTCAGTGTCATTGACAGTGTGTTGGCAGTAGCCACTCAATGTTAGTGGTGGCTGTTTAACAGTCTGATGGCCTTGAGATAGAAGCTGTTTTTCAGTCTCTCGGTCCCAGCTTTGATGCACCTGTACTGACCTCGCCTTCTGGATGACAGCGGGGTGAACAGGCAGTGGCTCGGGTGGTTGATGTCCTTGATGATCTTTATGGCCTTCCTGTAGCATCGGGTGGTGTAGGTGTCCTGGAGGGCAGGTAGTTTGCCCCCGGTGATGCGTTGTGCAGACCTCACTACCCTCTGGAGAGCCTTACGGTTGAGGGTGGTGCAGTTGCCATACCAGGCGGTGATACAGCCCGCCAGGATGCTCTCGATTGTGCATCTGTAGAAGTTTGTGAGTGCTTTTGGTGACAAGCCGAATTTCTTCAGCCTCCTGAGGTTGAAGAGGCGCTGCTGCGCCTTCCTCACGATGCTGTCTGTGTGAGTGGACCAATTCAGTTTGTCTGTGATGTGTATGCCGAGGAACTTAAAACTTGCTACCCTCTCCACTACTGTTCCATCGATGTGGATGGGGGGGTGTTCCCTCTGCTGTTTCCTGAAGTCCACAATCATCTCCTTAGTTTTGTTGACGTTGAGTGTGAGGTTATTGAGTGTGAGGGAGTACAGGAGAGGGCTCAGAACGCACCCTTGTGGGGCCCCAGTGTTTAGGATCAGCGGGGAGGAGATGTTGTTGCCTACCCTCACCACCTGGGGGCAGCCCGTCAGGAAGTTCAGTACCCAGTTGCACAGGGCGGGGTCGAGACCCAGGGTCTCGAGCTTGATGACGAGCTTGGAGGGTGCTATGGTGTTGAATGCCGAGCTGTAGTCGATGAACAGCATTCTCACTTAGGTATTCCTCTTGTCCAGATGGGTTAGGGCGGTGTGCAGTGTGGTTGAGATTGCATCATCTGTGGACCTATTTGGGCGGTAAGCAAATTGGAGTGGGTCAAGGGTGTCAGGTAGGGTGGAGGTGATATGGTCCTTGACTAGTCTCTCAAAGCACTTCATGATGACGGATGTGAGTGCTACGGGGCGGTAGTCGTTTAGCTCAGTTACCTTAGCTTTCTTGGGAACAGGAACAATGGTGGCCCTCTTGAAGCATGTGGGAACAGCAGACTGGTATAGGGATTGATTGAATATGTCCGTAAACACACCGGCCAGCTGGTCTGCGCATGCTCTGAGGGCGCGGCTGGGGATGCCGTCTGGGCCTGCAGCCTTGCGAGGGTTAACACGTCTAAATGTCTTACTCACTTCGGCTGCAGTGAAGGAGAGACCGCATGTTTTCGTTGCAGGCCGTGTCAGTGGCACTGTATTGTCCTCAAAGCGGGCAAAAAAGTTGTTTAGTCTGTCTGGGAGCAAGACATCCTGGTAAAGTGCTCCTGCATTTTAAAAGGTGCTTGTTTAAGTAATGTGATTATTGTTGCAGATGTTTGTGCAGATGGTACATTTTATGTTTAGGTTTTCAGTATCACAAATGGTTTCTGCATATTGGTTATTGATTTGGACACATTAAAACTGTGTTTTGACATTGGGCTGAACCACCAGCTAAATGTCATTGAAAAGACGTTGAAAAGAAGACGATACCCAACGTCCAATATACGTTTGGTTTTAAATGTTTATTTTCAGGTTGTTGTTAATAATGACTTGAAAACAACTTAATTTCAAAGTTCTTGCAGTTTAGACACATTGACTGTTGTGGGAAATATTGAATCAACTATTTCACCAAACCAGAACCTGTGAATTCAACTAGATAATACCCAATAATACACTATATACTGTTACGGTTTTCTAAGTGTGGTGAAGGAGAGTCGGACCAAACTGCAGCGTGTCGATTGCGATCCATGTTTATTTAAACAAACGTAAAACACGACTAAACATGAACACTACAAAAACAATAAACGAAACGAAAACCGAAAACAGCCTATACTTGTGTCAACTAACATAAACAAGGACATCAAGACAAATAGGACAATCACCCACGACAAACTCAAAGAACATGGCTGCCTAAATATGGTTCCCAATCAGAGACAACGATAAGCACCTGCCTCTAATTGAGAACCACTCCAGACAGCCATAGACCTTGCTAGATAACCCCACTAGCTACAATCCCAAATACATACACACCAAAACCCCAAGACAAAACACACCACAATACAAAAACTCCATGCCACACCCTGGCCTGACCCAATACATGAAGAAAAACACAAAATACTTAGACCAGGGCGTGACAGGACCTCCCCCCTAAGGTGCGGACTCCCGAACGCACCTCAAAACAATAGGGAGGGTCCGGGTGGGCGTCTGTCCATGGTGGCGGCTCCGGCGCGGGATGTGGAACCCACCCATATAGCCTATACAGTCTGATCCTTACATAACATTCTAACCACTAGGCTGCTGCCCCAATAATACACTATATACATGTAATATAGCCTATACAGTCTGACCCTTACATAACATTCTAACCACTAGGCTGCTGCCCCAATAATACACTATATACATGTAATATAGCCTATACAGTCTGATCCTTACATAACATTCTAACCACTAGGCTACCCTGCCACCCTATAGCCTATATATGGTATTCTCCTGGACCAAACAGCATCACAGGTGGTATTCTCCTGGACCAGACAGCATCACAGGTGGTATTCTCCTGGACCAGACAGCATCACAGGTGATATTCTTCTGGACCAAACAGCATCACAGGTGGTATTCTCCTGGACCAGACAGCATCACAGGCGATATTCTCCTGGACCAGACAGCTGGGTGCATACACTATATATACAATAGTATGTGGACACCCCTTCAAATTAGTAGATTGGGCCATTTCAGCCACACCAGTTGCTGACAGGTGTTTAAAATTAAGCACACAGCCATGCAATCTCCATAGACCGAGCAGCTGCATACAAACCTAAGATCAATATGGGCAATGTCAAGCGTCGGCTTGAGTGGTGTAAAACTCACAGCCACTGGACTCTGGAGCAGTGGAAACGTATTCTCTGGAGTAATGAATCATCTTCACCTTCTAGCAATCCAACGCACTAATCTGGGTTTGGAGGATGCCAGGAGAACGCTACCTGCCCTAATGCATAGTGACAACTGTAAAGTTTGGTGGAGGAGGAATAATGGTCTGGGGCTGTTTTTCATGGTTCGGGCCTTTTAGTTCCAGTTAAGAGAAATCTTAATGCTACAGCATAGAATGACATTCTAGAGGAATCTGTGCTTCCAACTTTGTGGCAACAGTTTGGGGAAGGCCCTTTCCTGTTTCAGCATGACAATGCCCCTGTACACAAAGTGAGATCCATACATGAATGGTTAGTTGAGATTGGTGTGGAAGAACTTCACAAAGCCCTGACATTAAAAACGTCAAACACCTTTGGGATGAATTGGAACGCTGACTGACAGGCCTCATCGCCCGACCTCACTAATGCTCTTGGAATGGAAGCAAGTCCTCGCAGCAATGTTCCATAATCTAGAAGAAAGCCTTCCCAGAAGAGTGGAGGCTGTTATAGCAGCAAATGGGGTGGACTAAATCCATGCAAATGCCCATGATTTTGGATTGAGATGTTTGACGAGCAGGTGTCCACATACTTTTGTTGATTTTGTGTATATACTACAGGCAGGCAGGCCTTCCTCTTCTCTCCTCTCCTCTTCTCCCCCTCTCCTCTCCTCTTCTCCCTTCTCTCCTCTCCTCTTCTCCCTTCTCACTTCTCTCCTCTCCTCTTCTCCCTTCTCTCCTCTTCTCCCCCCTCTCCTCTCCTCTTCTCCCCCGCTCCTCTCATCTTCTCCCTCCTCTCCTCTCCTCTTCTCCCTCCTCTCCTCTCCTCCTCTCCTCTCCTCTCCTCTCCTCTCCTCTCCTCTCCTCTCCTCTCCTCTCCTCTCCTCTCCTCTCCTCTCCTCTCCTCTCCTCTCCTCTCCTCTCCTCTCCTCTTCTCCCCCCTCTCCTCTTCTCCCCCCTCTCCTCTCCTCTTCTCCCCCGCTCCTCTCATCTTCTCCCTCCTCTCCTCTCCTCTTCTCCCCCCTCTCCTCTCCTCTTCTCCCCCATCTCCTCTCAGCTTCTACACCCCCCCCCCCTTCTCCTGCTCTAACATGAGACCTCATCAGTACTCATTTTGGGTGCTGGTACTGTTTATATTTAGGTGCTGGAACATTAAGCCAATATTCTATAAGAGGTGAACTCAAGCAGTAGAAAGTTAGAGGTGATATTATAGGACACACTATGTGTAACTTTGCTGCTCTGCCAGCAGTTTCCTGTGGAGTTTTTCTCATGTCAGTGTTTCCTGTAGGTAGGTGGGTTTAACCACTGATCTTGTCTGCTTAAAAGTGGGTCACATATAATTAAGGAAGTAATGAGATAGAAGTCATATAGCCTAGCAGTATTTCTCAGGAGGGGGAGGGAGAGGAGAGAGAGAGAGAGAGAGAGGGGGGGGGGGGGGGGAGAGGACATACTGACAGACTGGGTTGGGAGAAGGAGACACGGGAGGAGAGAGAGAGGACATACTGACAGACTGTGTTGGGAGAAGGAGACAAGGGAGGAGAGAGAGAGGACATACTGACAGACTGGGTTGGGAGAAGGAGACACGGGAGGAGAGAGAGAGAGAGGACATACTGTCAGACTGGGTTGGGAGAAGGAGACATGGGAGGAGGATGAGAGAGAGAGAGGACATAATGACAGACTGGGTTGGGAGAAGGAGACACGGGAGGAGAGAGAGAGAGATAGAGGACATACTGACAGACTGGGTTGGGAGAAGGAGACACGGGAGGAGAGAGAGAGGACATACTGACAGACTGGGTTGGGAGAAGGAGACACGGGAGGAGAGAGAGAGAGAGGACATACTGTCAGACTGGGTTGGGAGAAGGAGACATGGGAGGAGAGAGAGAGAGAGGACATACTGTCAGACTGGGTTGGGAGAAGGAGACATGGGAGGAGGATGAGAGAGAGAGAGGACATAATGACAGACTGGGTTGGGAGAAGGAGACACGGGAGGAGGAAGAGAGATGAGAGAAACTCAGCAAAGAAATAAATGTCCCTTTTTCAGGACCCTGTCTTTCAAAGATAATTTGTAAAAATCCAAATAACTACACAGATCTTCATTGTGAAGGGTGTAAGCGTTTCCCATGCTTGTTCAGTGACCCATAAACAATGAATGAAGATGCACCTGAGGAACGGTCGTTAAGACACTAACAGCTTACAGATGGTAGGCAATTAAGGTCACAGTTATGAAAACTTAGGACACTAAAGAGGCTTTTCAACTGACTGAAAAACACCAAAAGAAAGATGCCCAGGGTCCCTGTTCATGTGCGTGAACGTGCCTTAGGCATACTGCAAGGAGGCATGAGGACTGCAGATGTGGCCAGGGCAATAAATTGCAATGTCCGTACTGTGAGATGCCTAAGGCAGCGCTACAGGGAGAAAGGACGGACAGCTGATCGTCCTCGCAGTGGCAGACCACGTGTAACAACACCTGCACAGGATCGGTACATCCAAACATCACACCTATGGGACAGGTACAGAATGGCAACAACAACTGCCCGAGTTACACCAGGAATGCACAATCCCTCCATCAGTGCTCAGACTGTCCGCAATAGGCTGAGAGAGGCTGGACTGAGGGCTTGTAGGCCTGTTGTAACGCAGGTCCTCACCAGACATCACTGGCAACAACGTCGCCTATGGGCACAAACCCACCGTCGCTGGACCAGACAGGACTGGCAAAAGTGCTCTTCACTGATGAGTCACGGTTTTGTCTCACTAGGGGTGAGGAAGGAATGAGCATTACACCGAGGCCTGTACTCTGGAGCGGGATCGATTGGAGGTGGAGGGTCCGTCATGGTCTGGGGCGGTGTGTCACAGCATCATCGGACTGAGCGTGTTGTAATTGCAGGCTGTCTCAACGCTGTGCGTTACAGGGAAGACATCCTCCTCCCTCATGTGGTACCCTTCCTGCAGGCTCATCCTGACATGACCCTCCAGCATGACAATGGCACCAGCCATACTGCTTGTTCTGTGCGTGATTTCCAGCAAAACAGGAATATCAGTGTTCTGCCATGGCCAGCGACGAGTCCGGATCTCAATCCCATTGAGCACGTCTGAAACCTGTTGGATCGGAGGGTGAGGGCTAGGACATGTCTGGGAACTGAAATGTCTGGGAACTTGCAGGTGCCTTGGTGGAAGAGTGGGGTAACATCTCACAGCAAGAACTAGCAAATTTGGTGCAGTCCATGAGGAGGAGATGCACTACAGTACTTAATGCAGCTGGTGGCCACACCAGATACTGACTGTTACTTGTGATTTTGACCCCCCCCCCCCCCCCCTTTGTTCAGGGACACATTATTCAATTTCTGTTAGTCACATGTCTGTGGAACTTGTTCAGTTTATGTCTCAGTTGTTGAATCTTATGTTCATACAAATATTTACACATGTTAAGCTGAAAATAAAGGCAGTTGACAGTGAGAGGAACATTTATTTTTTTGTTGAGTTCAGTTCTTACTGACAGACTGGGTTGGTAGAAGGAGACAGGGGAGGAGGGAGAGAGAGACTGGGTTGGTAGAAGGAGACAGGGGAGGAGGGAGAGACAGACTGAGTTGGTAGAAGGAGACAGGGGAGGAGGGAGAGAGAGACTGGGTTGGTAGAAGGAGACAGGGGAGGAGGGAGAGAGAGACTGGGTTGGTAGAAGGAGACAGGGGAGGAGGGAGAGAGAGACTGGGTTGGTAGAAGGAGACAGGGGAGGAGGGAGAGAGAGACTGACATTTAAATCTACAATGTATTTGTATCACTGACTTCTCACCAGTGATGTCATCATAACCAGTAACCTGTTCCTGTCTTGGCCCAGCCCAGCCTGACCCTGACATATAGCATCAGGCCTGTTGAGTTGACCTGGGTAACAGACCTCTAGCTTCTACACCACATCCCCCCTTCTCCTGCTCTAACATGAGACCTCATCAGTACTCATTTTGGGTGCTGGTACTGTTTATATTTAGGTGCTGGAACATTAAGCCAATATTCTATAAGAGGTGAACTCAAACAGTAGAAAGTTAGAGGTGATATTATAGGACACTATGTGTAACGTTGCTGCTCTGCCAGCAGTTTCCTGTGGAGTTTTTCTAATGTCAGTGTTTCCTGTAGGTTGGTGGGTTTAACCACTGATCTTGTCTGCTTAAAAGTGGGTCACATATAAGTAAGGAAGTAATGAGCTAGAAGTCATATAGCCTAGCAGTATTTCTCAGGAGGGGGAGGGAGAGGAGAGAGAGAGAGAGAAAGACAGAGAGAGCGAGAGAGAGAACGAGAGAGAGAGAGAGAGAGAGAGAGAGAGAGAGAGAGAGAGGACATACTGACAGACTGCGTTGAGAGAAGGAGACAAG
Source organism: Oncorhynchus kisutch (assembly GCF_002021735.2). NCBI lineage: Eukaryota > Metazoa > Chordata > Actinopteri > Salmoniformes > Salmonidae > Oncorhynchus > Oncorhynchus kisutch. The sequence continues at coordinate 40,409 of NW_022262761.1, forward strand.
GGAGGAGGAAGAGAGATGAGAGAAATTCAGCAAAAAAAGAAATGTCCCTTTTTCAGGACCCTGTGTTTCAAAGATAATTTGTAAAAATCCAAATAACTCCACAGGTCTTCATTGTAAAGGGTTTAACACTGTTTTTCATGCTTGTTCAGTGATCCATAAACAATTAATGAACATGAACCTGAGGAACGGTCGTTAAGACACTAACAGCTTACAGATGGTAGGCAATTAAGGTCACTGTTTTGAAAACTTAGGACACTAAAGAGGCCTTTCTACTGACAGAAAAACACCAAAAGAAAGATGCCCAGGGTCCCTGTTCATGTGCGTGAACGTGCCTTAGGCATGCTGCAAGGAGGCATGACAACTGCAGATGTGGCCAGGGCAATAAATTGCATTGTCCGTACTGTGAGATGCCTAAGGCAGCGCTACAGGGAGAAAGGACAGACAGCTGATCGTCCTCGCAGTGGCTGACCACCTGTAACAACACCTGGGGTGAGGAAGGAATGAGCATTACACCGAGGCCTGTACTCTGGAGGGGATCGATTTGGAAGTGGAGGGTCTGTCATGGTCTGGGGCGGTGTGTCACAGCATCATCGGACTGAGCTTGTTGTCATTGCAGGCAATCTCAACGCTGTGCATCACAGGGAAGACATCCTCCTCCCTCATGTGGTACCCTTCCTGCAGGCTCATCCTGACATGACCCTCCAGCATGACAATGGCACCAGCCATACTGCTCGTTCTGTGCGTGATTTCCTGCAAGACAGGAATATCAGTGTTCTGCCATGGCCAACGACGAGCCCGGATCTCAGTCCCATTGAGCACGTCTGGGACCTGTTGGATCGGAGCGTGAGGGCTAGGGCCATTCCCCCCAGAAATGTCTGGGAACTTGCAGGTGCCTTGGTGGAAGAGTGGGGTAACATCTCACAGCAAGAACTGGGAAATCTGGTGCAGTCCGTGAGGGGTAGATGCACTGCAGTACTTAATGCAGCTGGTGGCCACACCTGATACTGCCTGTTACTTTTGATTTTGACCCCTCCCCCCTTTGTTCAGGGACACTTACTGACAGACTGGGTTGGTAGAAGGAGACGGGAGGAGGGAGAGAGAGATGAGCGAGAGATAGGACTTATTGACAGACTGGGTTGGTAGAATGAGACGGGGGAGGAGAGAGTTTTTGGTGGGGGGGGGCACAAGGGGCTGTTGGTAGAGTGAGTATAGGAGAAGGGGCTGTCGGGAGAGTGAGTATAGGAGAAGGGGATGTCGGTAGAGTGAGTATAGGAGAAGGGGCTGTCGGTAGAGTGAGTATAGAAGGGGCTGTCGGTAGAGTGAGTATAGGAGAAGGGGCTGTCGGTAGAGTGAGTATAGGAGAAGGGGCTGTCGGTAGAGTGAGTATAGGAGAAGGGGCTGTCGGTAGAGTGAGTATAGGAGAAGGGGCTGTCGGTAGAGTGAGTATAGGAGAAGGGGCTGTCGGTAGAGTGAGTATAGGAGAAGGGGTTGTCGGTAGAGTGAGTATAGGAGAAGGGGTTGTCGGTAGAGCCGAGGAGAGGCAATGGAGCTGTTGGAGGAGGGAGATCGGAGAGAGATGTTGGTTAGGTGTTTTTTGCAACGCACTCGCCCTGAAGAGCATGTCATCAGTCCGGTGCCACCTGTGCCGGCTCCACGCACTCGTCTACCAGTGCGAGGGTACATTCCAGAGCCTCCAGCGACGGTTTACAGTCCAGAGCCTCCAGCGATGGTCAACGGTCCAGAGCCTTCAGCGACGTTCAACATTCCAGAGCCTCCAGCGACGGTCAACGGTCCAGAGCCTCCAGCGATGGTCAACGGTCCAGAGCCTCCAGCGATGGTCAACGGTCCAGAGCCTCCAGCGATGGTCCACGGCCCGGAGCTTCCTGTGCTGGTGCCACGGCCGGAGTCTTCCTCTGCGCCGGTGCCCAGTCCGAGCACGGCTTTCAGCCCAGCTTCATGGCCGGATCTGCGGTCTGAGCGGGTGCTTCGTCCCTCAACAGGGCCGCCCCCGAAGCTAGTTGCCCACCCAAACACTCCCCATCCAGGTTCAGGTTTTGCTGTCGGAGTTTGTAACTTTGGCGGAGGGGGGGGATGTCACGCCCTGACCATAGGGTTCTGACCATCAGCTGACCATCAGCTGCCCCCAGGGTTCTGACCATCAGCTGCCCCCAGGGTTCTCTATGGTGCAAAAGGTCAGAGCTTGACTTGGGGGATGTTCTAGTCTTGAATTTCTATGTTGGTGTGAGTATGGTTCCCAATTGGAGGCAGCTGATGATCGTTGCCTCTAATTGGGGATGATCCTTAGTGGGGTCCCACCTGTGTTTGTGGGATATTGTTCCGTTTTGGTTCAGTGCTCTGAGCGCTACGAACTTCACATTCATTTATTCTTTGTTGTTTTTTGAAGGTTCACTTCAATAAATATGTGGAACTCTACTCACGCTGCGCCTTGGTCCACTCATTATGTATACAACAAACGTGACACTCACTCACTGACAGACTGGGTTGGTAGAAGGAGACCGGGGAGGGGGAGAGAGAGGGGAGAGAGAGATGAGAGAGAGCTAGGACTTATTGACAGACTGGGTTGGTAGAATGAGACAAGGAGGGGGAGAGAGAGGGGAGAGAGACAGAGAGATAGGACTTATTGACAGACTGGGTTGGTAGAATGAGACAGGGGAGGAGGGAGAGAGAGGGGAGAGAGAGAGAGAGAGAGAGATAGGACTTATTGACAGACTGGGTTGGTAGAATGAGACAAGGAGGGGGAGAGAGATGAGAGAGAGATAGGACTTATTGACAGACTGGGTTGGTAGAAGGAGACAAGGGAGGAGGGAGAGAGCGATGAGAGAGATAGGAATTATTGACAGACTGGGTTGGTAGAAGGAGACAAGGGAGAAGGGAGAGAGCGATGAGAGAGATAGGACTTATTGACAGACTGGGTTGGTAGAAGGAGACAAGGGAGGAGGGAGAGAGAGATGAGAGAGATAGGACTTATTGACAGACTGGGTTGGTAGAAGGAGACGAGGGAGGAGGGAGAGAGAGACTGACAAATAAACCAACTGACTATATTTGTATCACTGACTTCTCACCAGTGATGTCATCATAACCAGTAACCTGTTCCTCTCTTGGGCCTTAGTGGAACATTAAGCCAATATTCTATAAGAGTTGAACTCAAGCAGTAGAAAGTTAGAGGTGATATTATAGGACACACTATGTGTAACTTTGCTGCTCTGCCAGCAGTTTCCTGTGGAGTTTTCTAATGTCAGTGTTTCCTGTATGTTGGTGGGTTTAACTGATCTTATCTGCTTAAAGGTTTGTCACGTCATATAAGTAAGGAAGAGATGAGATAGAAGTCATATAGTCTAGCAGTATTTCTCACTCTTCAGTCCTCTCTTCATGACAGTAGACTTGTTTCGTCAGTGGAGCCCAAGTTAGAGGCAGATATGATACCTGCAGTGATACTGATGACCCTGTTGTGGAGCAGAGGTAAGATGCTGTTATACTGATATACACGTGTGACAGTAATATTGTAAGATATTTTACCATTTGCAGGGTTGGTAAAATAACATACAACTGGAAGCAGACAGTAAAAATGTGTCTCAAAGCAGGACAATGATGTGATCACCTGTAAATGTACTTTACTGTAGTCTAACTGTCCATCTGGGGACAGGCACTAATGTCAGTTAAGTTGTGATGGTGTCATGCATCTGACTGTTGTATATTCAGTGTGTCAATGATTGATTGTATCTGTCTCTATGTAAATGAATGAGAGTATATATGATGTATTATATATTAGATTGGAGTAGGAGAAGGGAGGGGTGTAGATGATAGAGGTCTATGAGCTGAGTCAAGATCAACAGGTCCAACACTATGAGAGAGAGAGAGAGAGAGAGAGAGAACATGCGCGAGAGAGAGAAAGAGAGATGAGCAGCATGAGAGAGAGGAGAGGGGAGGAATGGGGTGAGCAGAGGAGAGAGAAGTGGAGGGGACAGAGGAGGGGAGGGGACAGAGGAGGGTAGGGGAGAGAGGGGGTATGGGTGAGAAAAGGGGAGTGGAGAGAGATTTGTGGAGGAGAGAGAATGAGAGAGAAAGGGAGGGGAGAGAGAAGGGGAGGGGATATTTGCGGAGGAGAGAGAAAGTGTCAAGGAAGGGCAACACTAAGACCTTCTCAGCCAGCTGGATCCACTAGGGCCCTCTCAATCAGCTGGCTCCACTAGTGCCCTCTCAGCCAGCTGGCTCCACTAGGGCCCTCTCAGTCAGACGGCTCCACTAGGGCCCTCTCAACCAGCTGTCTCCTATCGGGCCCTCTCAACCAGCTGGCTCCACTAGGGCCCTCTCAACCCGCCGACTCCACTAGGGCCCTCTCAACCAGCTGGCTCCTATAGGGCCCTCTCAACCAGCTGGATCCACTAGGGCCTTCTTAGCCAGCTGGCTCCACTAGGGCGCTCTCAGTCAGCCGGCTCCACTAAGGCCCTCTCAACCAGCCGGCTCCACTAAGGCCCTCTCAGTCAGCCGGCTCCACTAAGGCCCTCTCAACCAGCCGGCTACACTAAGGCCCTCTCAGTTAGCCGGCTCCACTAAGGCCCTCTCAGTCAGCCGGCTCCACTAAGGCCTTCTCAACCAGCCGGCTCCAATAAGGCCCTCTCAGTCATCCGGATCCACTAGGGCCCTCTCAGCCAGCCGGCTCCACTAAGGCCCTCTCAACCAGCTGGCTCCACTAGGGCCCTTTCAAACATCTGGCTCCACTAGGGCCCTCTCAGCCAGCTTGCTCCACTGGTGCCCTCTTAACCATCTGGATCCACTAGGGCCCTCTCAACCAGCTGGCTCCACTAAGGCCCTCTCAGTAAGCCGGCTCCACTAAGGCCCTCTCAGTCAGCCGGCTCCACTAGGGCCCTCTCAACCCGCCGACTCCACTAGGGCCCTCTCAACCAGCTGGCTCCTATAGGGCCCTCTCAACCAGCTGGATCCACTAGGGCCTTCTTAGCCAGCTGGCTCCACTAGGACCCTCTCAGTCAGCCGGCTCCAATAAGGCCCTCTCAACCAGCCGGCTCCACTAAGGCCCTCTCAGTCAGCCGGCTCCACTAAGGCCCTCTCAGTCAGCCGGCTCCACTAAGGCCCTCTCAACCAGCCGGCTACACTAAGGCCCTCTCAGTTAGCCGGCTCCACTAAGGCCCTCTCAGTCAGCCGGCTCCACTAAGGCCCTCTCAGTCAGCCGGCTCCACTAAGGCCCTCTCAACCAGCCGGCTACACTAAGGCCCTCTCAGTTAGCCGGCTCTACTAAGGCCCTCTCAGTCAGCCGGCTCCACTAAGGCCTTCTCAACCAGCCGGCTCCAATAAGGCCCTCTCAGTCATCCGGATCCACTAGGGCCCTCTCAGCCAGCCGGCTCCACTAAGGCCCTCTCAACCAGCTGGCTCCACTAGGGCCCTTTCAAACATCTGGCTCCATTAGGGCCCTCTCAGCCAGCTTGCTCCACTGGTGCCCTCTTAACCATCTGGATCCACTAGGGCCCTCTCAACCAGCCGGCTCCAATAAGGCCCTCTCAGTCATCCGGATCCACTAGGGCCCTCTCAGCCAGCCGGCTCCACTAAGGCCCTCTCAACCAGCTGTACAAGAAGTAGAAGTACAAATGTCAAGGGAAATGAACTAAAGTGATACATCTCGTCCTAGGTTTTATTTACTGTGGTGTTTGTTCTCCACTGGTTCCCCTGTTCTCATCACAATAGGTCACACATTCTGCTGACATGATTACACACTGTGGTATTTTACCTAACAGATAACAATATTATATTTTGGAGTCTTTGTAATCTGAGGGAAATATGTCTCTTATATCGTTGTACATTTGGCAGGAGGTTAGGAAGTACAGCTCAGTATCCAACTCATTTTGTGGGCAGTGGGCACATAGCCTGTCTTCTCTCTGCCTACCTCTCTCAATAGCAAGGCTATGCTCACTCAGTCTTGTTTCTGGATATTAATTATTGATGGATATTAATTAGTGATGGATATTAATTAGTGATGGATGTTAATTAGTGATGGATATTAATTAGTGATGGGTATTAATTAGTGATGGATATTAATTAGTGATGGATATTAATTAGTGATGGATGTTAATTAGTGATGGATATTAATTAGTGATGGGTATTAATTAGTGATGGATACTAATTAGTGATGGATATTAATTAGTGATGGATATTAATTAGTGATGGATATTAATTAGTGATGGATATTAAATAGTGATGGATATTAATTAGTGATGGATATTAATTAGTGATGGATATTAATTATTGATTTCTCCATGCAGTACTTACAATCTTGATTGGTTAGTGGACCCCACAGTTTACCTCCATAAAGGGCAATTGGTTCTATTGTAGATTTTAATATTTTGTGTGAGGTTCTAATTGGTATGTCAATTAGAACTTGTCTTTTGATAACTCAAACTGTGCTCACAGTGGCAGACTGTCTGTTTAGGGCCAAATAGCATTTAAGTTCACTTTGATATTTTGTAGTTGTGTAGTTCTAGATACTGTGTGGGTTTATTATATTTCCTAGTCAGTAAATATTTAATAATTGTGTAGTTCTAGATACTGTGTAGGTTTATTATATTTCCTAGTCAGTAAATATTTAATAATTGTGTAGTTCTAGATACTGTGTGGGTTTATTATATTTCCTAGTCAGTAAATATGTAATAATTGTGTAGTTCTAGATACTGTGTAGGTTTATTATATTTCCTAGTCAGTAAATATTTAATAATTGTGTAGTTCTAGATACTGTGTGGGTTTATTATATTTCCTAGTCAGTAAATATGTAATAATTGTGTAGTTCTAAATACTGTGTGGGTTTATTATATTGTTGCCCACAGCAGTGAATGAAAGAGAAACCAGCAGGCATTTTGCCTCCCTTGATAAATGTTTTGTTGATTAATAGCCAATCAGCATTGAGCTAAACTGAGTGAGCTCAGCTGTGAATCACATCACAAGCCAAACATCATCGTTTACAGAAAAAATCTTGAATGCATCTCATTGTGTTGTTGTCTAGCTAGCTAAAATAATCCCTTTCCTATATTAGCCATGGGTGGAGGGAGTTGGACTTGTTGTTTTTATTCTCTGTACTGGACAATGATTATAACAGAGATTACCATAAATTCAACCTGCAATGGAGCAGGTTGAGAGCTTCAAGTTCCTTGGTGTCCACATTACCAACAAACTAACATGGTCCAAGCACACCAAGACAGTTGTGAAGAGGGTACGACAAAACCTATTTCCCCTCAGGCGACTGAAAAGATTTGGCATGGGTCCTCAGATCCTCAAAGGGTTCTACAGCTGCACCATCGAGAGCATCCTGACGGGTTGCATCACTGCCTGGTATGGCAACTGATCGACCTCTGACCGCATGACACTATAGAGGGTAGTGGGTACAGCCCAGTACATCACTGGGGCCAAGCTTCCTGCCATCCAGGACCTCTATACCAGGCAGTGTCAGAGGAAGGCCCTAAAACATGTCAAATACCCCAGCCACCCTAGTCATAGACTGTTCTCTCTGCTACCGCACGGCAAGCAGTACCAAAGCACCAAGTCTAGGTTCAAGAGGCTTCTAAACAGCTTCTACCTCCAAGCCATAAGACTCCTGAACATCTAGTCAAATGGCTACCAAGACTATTTGCATTGCCCCCCCCTTCCCCCCTTCCCCCCTTACACCACTGCTACTCCCTGTTGTCATCTATGTATGCATGGTCACTATAATAACTCTACCTACATGTGACTAATAACATTTGATTTGATTTGAAATTCATACGTTGTGCCCCTGGCCTGAGAGGATGGAGGTTCAACATGTAGCTAGATGTAGTAGGCTAATGTTAACTAGCTGGCCTGAGAGGATGGAAGTTCAACATGTACTGTAGCTAGATGTAGTTGGCTAATGTTAACTAGCTGGCCTGAGAGGATGGAAGTTCAACATGTACTGTAGCTAGATGTAGTAGGCTAATGTTAACTAGCTGGCCTGAGAGGATGGAAGTTCAACATGTACTGTAGCTAGATGTAGTAGGCTAATGTTAACTAGCTGGCCTGAGAGGATGGAAGTTCAACATGTACTGTAGCTAGATGTTTTAGGCTAATGTTAACTAGCTGGCCTGAGAGGATGGAAGTTCAACATGTACTGTAGCTAGATGTTTTAGGCTAATGTTAACTAGCTGGCCTGGCACATCGTTGCCCATGTCAGGAAGTTATTCTGGCCAGCAAGCATTTTATCCAGGTACCTTAGAAGAAAAATAACTAAAATGGTGTCCTGCAAGACAGAGTCATAGATGTGTAGGATACATGAAAGAGGAGGATGGCTTTGGTGTTTCTCTACAATGGGGGAGTCAAAATGTGTTTTCTACTCACACACACACACACACACACAATAGGAAAGGCATAACGATTGAGTTTACAGCCACATCATATTTAGAAACATGACCTTGCTTGACCTGCTGTAGGTCATGTATCTGTCTGTTACAGGTAATATGTTTCGTGGACTTCACAGGACAGATGTTGCTCTCTGGTTTTGTGATGAAACAAAGGTGTGGTTGAATTTATTCTGCCACTGTGTCTTCTTATAATCTCGGTTTAAGGCTTATAAATCACCAGTCTAGTACATAACTCAACTCTCTCCCTGACCCAAACCAGTCTAGTACATAACTCACCTCTCTCCCTGACCCCCACCAGTCTAGTACATAACTCAACTCTCTCCCTGACCCCCACCAGTCTAGTACATAACTCAACTCTCTCCCTGACCCCCACCAGTCTAGTACATAACTCAACTCTCTCCCTGACCCAAACCAGTCTAGTACATAACTCACCTCTCTCTCTGACCCAAACCAGTCTAGTACATAACTCAACTCTCTCCCTGACCCCCACCAGTCTAGTACATAACTCACCTCTCTCCCTGACCCCCACCAGTCTAGTACATAACTCAACTCTCTCCCCGACCCCCACCAGTCTAGTACATAACTCAACTCTCTCTCCAGTCCCCACCAGTCTACTTCATAACTCAACTCTCTCCCCGACCCCCACCAGTCTAGTACATAACTCAACTCTCTCTCCAGTCCCCACCAGTCTAGTACATAACTGAACTCTCTAAAAAGTTAGAGGGAACATTGGTGATGGTGTCATGCATCTGACTGTTGTATATTCAGTGTGTCAATGATTGATTGTTTCTGTCTCTATGTAAATGAAAGAGAGTATATATGATGTATGTATTTAATATTGGTGTAATGTCAGAGTAGGAGAAGGGAGGGGTGTAGATGCTACCCACAAATGGAGCCCAAAAGGGGACCGCGGAAGAATCCTTCTAGGTTCTAGAGAGCACCTTTTATTCAGAGTGTGGGTGTCACGCCCTGACCTTAGAGAGCCTTGTTTTTTCTCTATTTGGTGAGGTCAGGGTGTGACTTGGGTGGGCAAATCTGTGTTTCTATTTCTTTGTTGGCCTAGTATGGTTCCCAATCAGAGGCAGCTGTTTATCGTTTCCTCTGATTGGGGATCATACTTAGGCAGCCCTTTTCCCACCTTATATTGTGGGATCTTGTTTTTGTATAGTTGCTGTGTTAGCGCTACAAAACTTTACGTGTCGTTTATCTTTCTTGTTTTTTGGTGATCATTTAATAAATGTATGATGTACACCTACCACGCTGCACCTTGGTCTAATCCATCTTTCAACGAACGTAACAGAAGATCCCACCACAAACGGACCAAGCAGCGTGGTCAGGAGGAGAGGACACGACAGAAACCCGAGAGGCAGATGACGTGGGCGTTGGTGCTGAGGGGTGAGTCCGAGACCGAGGAGGAATTATTGGACCGTTTGAGCGAGGAGTGGTTGGCAGTGGAGATCAACGAAAGAGTTTGGAGGGGTTGGAGTCTGGACCGTTTGAGCGAGGAGTGGTTGGCAGTGGAGAGGGAGAAAGAGTTTGGAGGGGTTGGAGTCTGGACCGTTTGAGCGAGGAGTGGTTGGCAGTGGAGAGGGAGAAAGAGTTTGGAGGGGCTGGAGTCTGGACCGTTTGAGCGAGGAGTGGTTGGCAGTGGAGAGGGACGAAAGAGTTTGGAGGGGTTGGAGTCTGGACCGTTTGAGCGAGTAGTGGTGGGCAGTGGAGAGGGAGAAAGAGTTTGGAGGGGTTGGAGTCTGGAGCAAGACAGTCACTTTGAGGAGCGCGTGACCCTTCAGGCACCATGCTTTGCGGTTTCACGTACTGTGTCTCCGGTGCGCCTTCACAGTCCAGTGCGTCCTGTGCCAATGATGATCCATGGCATGAAGCCTCCAGTGATGATCCATGGCACGAAGCCTCCAGTGATGATCCATGGCACGAAGCCTCCAGTGATGATCCATGGCACGAAGCCTACAGTGATGACCCATGGCACGAAGCCTCCAGTGATGATCCATGGCACGAAGCCTCCAGTGATGATCCATGGCACGAAGCCTCCAGTGATGATCCATGGCACGAAGCCTCCAGTGATGATCCATGGCACGAAGCCTCCAGTGATGATCCATGGCCCGAAGTCTCCAGTGATGATCCATGGCACGAAGCCTCCAGTGATGATCCATGGCACGAAGCCTCCAGTGATGATCCATGGCCCGAAGCCTCCAGTGATGATCCATGGCCCTAAGCCTCCAGTGATGATCCATGGCCCGGAGCCTCCAGTGATGATCCATGGCCCGGAGCCTCCAGTGATGATCCATGGCACGAAGCCTCCAGTGATGATCCATGGCACGAAGCCTCCAGTGATGATCCATGGCCCGAAGCCTCCAGTGATGATCCATGGCCCGGAGCCTCCAGTGACGATCCATGGCCCGAAGCCTCCAGTGACGATCCATTGCACAAAGCCTCCAGTGACGATCCATGGCCCGAAGCCTCCAGCGACGATCCACAGTCCGGAGCCTCCAGCGACGGTCCCCAGTCCGGAGCCTCCAGCGACGATCCACAGTCCGGAGCCTCCAGCGACGGTCCCCTGTCCGGATTCTCCAGTGACGGTCCCCAGTCCAGAGCCTCCAGCGACGGTCCCTAGTCCGGAGCATGCAGCGACGGTCCCCAGTCCGGAGCCTGCAGCGACGGTCCCCAGTCCGGAGCCTGCAGCGACGGTCCCCAGTCCGGAGCCTGCAGCAACGGTCCCCAGTCCAGAGCCTGCAGCGACGGTCCCCAGTCCGGAGCCTCCAGAGACAGTTCCGGAGTCCGTGACGACGATCTATGGTCCGGAGTCCATGACGACGATCTACGGTCCGGAGTCCGCGACGACGATCTACGGTCCGGAGTCCCTGACGATGATCCCCGCACCGGAGCCTCCACCGAAATGAGATGCCCACCCGACCCTCCCCTATAGGTTCAGGTTTGCGGCCGGAGTCCGCACCTTTGGGAGGGGGAGGGGGAGGGGGAGGGGGGGGGGGGGTACTGTCACGCCCTGACCTTAGAGAGCCTTGTTTATTCTCTATTGGATTAGGCCAGGGTGTGACTAGGGTGGGTACTCTAGTTTTTGTATATCTATGTTTTTGTATATCTATTTTTTTGTTGGCCTAGTATGGATCCCAATCAGAGGCAGCTGTTTATTGTTGTCTCTGATTGGGGATCATACTTAGGCAGCCCTTTTTCCCACCTTAGATTGTGGGATCATGTTTTTGTATAGTTGCTGTGTTAGCGCTACAAAACTTTACGTGTCGTTTATCTTTCTTGTTTTTTGGTGATCATTTAATAAATGTATGATGTACGCCTACCACGCTGCACCTTGGTCTAATCCATCTTTCAATGAATGTAACAGTAGGCCTATATTGCTGTAGTGGTTCTGTGGTTTTCTGTGAAACAAAATGGTTCATTGGTTCTGGTAAGTTAAAAGATCATCAGAAATATTATGAAACATCCCCAAGACAATAATGAAATTGACAAAATCATAAATGTTATGAAATAAAACTAAACTTGTTGATCAAGTGTAGCAATTTGAAATGAAATGACAGTAAAACAACATTGTAGATGATCAAATATTTGAATGAAAGTGTAACATTTACTGGTTGTGATAAAGTGCATTCAGAAAGTATTCAGACCTCTTGACTTTTAACACATTTTGATATGTTACAGCCTTAATGACATCACTATACCCCATAATGACATCACTATACCCCATAACGACATCACTATACCCCATAATGACATCTCTAAACCCCACAATGACATCACTATACCCCATAATGACATCACTATACCCCATAATGACATCACTATACCCCATAATGACATCACTATACCCCATAACGACATCACTATACCCCATAATGACATCTCTAAACCCCACAATGACATCACTATACCCCATAATGACATCACTATACCCCATAATGACATCTCTAAACCCCACAATGACATCACTATACCCCATAATGACATCACTATACCCCATAATGACATCACAATACCCCATAATGACATCACTATACCCCATAATGACATCACTATACCCCATAATGACATCACAATACCCCATAATGACATCACTAAACCCCATAATGACATCACTATACCCCATAATGACCTCACTATACTCCATACTAACATCACTATACCCCATAATGACATCACAATGCCCCATAATGACATCACAATGCCCCATAATGACATCACTATACCCCATAATGACATCACAATACCCCATAATGACATCACAATGCCCAATAATGACATCACAATACCCCATAAAGGCATCACTACTCCCCATAATGACATCACTATACCCCATAATGACATCACTATACCCCATAATGACATCACTATACCCCATAATGACATCACTATACCCCATAATGACATCACTAAACCTCACAATGACATCACTATACCCCACAATGACATCACTATACCCATAATGACATCACAATACCCCATAATGACATCACTAAACCACATGATGACATCACAATACCCCATAATGACATCACTATACCCCATAATGACATCACTATACCCCATAATAACATCACAATACCCCATAATGACATCACTATACCCCACAATGACATCACTATACCCCATAATGACATCACAATACCCCATAATGACATCACTAAACCCCATAATGACATCACTATACCCCATAATGACCTCACTATACTCGATACTAACATCACTATACCCCATAATGACATCACAATGCCCCATAATGACATCACAATGCCCCATAATGACATCACTATACCCCATAATGACATCACAATACCCCATAATGACATCACAATGCCCCATAATGACATCACAATACCCCATAAAGACATCACTACACCCCATAATGACATCACTATAACCCATAATGACATCACTATACCCCATAATGACATCACTATACCCCATAATGACATCACTATACCCCATAATGACATCACTAAACCCCACAATGACATCACTATACCCCATAATGACATCACTATACCCCATAATGACATAACAATACCCCATAATGACATCACAATACCCCATAATGACATCACTATACCCCACAATGACATCACTATACCCCATAATGACATCACAATACCCCATAATGACATCACTAAACCCCATAATGACATCACTATACCCCATAATGACCTCACTATACTCCATACTAACATCACTATACCCCATAATGACATCACTATACCCCATAATGACATCACAATACCCCATAATGACATCACTATACCCCATAATGACATCACTATACCCCATAATGACATCACAATACCCCATTATGACATCACTATACCCCACAATGACATCACTATACCCCATAATGAAATCACAATACCCCATAATGACATCACTAAACCACATAATGACATCACAATACCCCATAATGACATCACTATACCCCATAATGACATCACTATACCCCATAATGACATCACAATACCCCATAATGACATCACTATACCCCACAATGACATCACTATACCCCATAATGACATCACAATACCCCATAATGACATCACTAAACCCCATAATGACATCACTATACCCCATAATGACCTCACTATACTCCATACTAACATCACTATACCCCATAATGACATCACAATGCCCCATAATGACATCACAATGCCCCATAATGACATCACTATACCCCATAATGACATCACAATACCCCACAATGACATCACTATACCCCATAATGACATCACAATACCCCATAATGACATCACTAAACCCCATAATGACATCACTATACCCCATAATGACCTCACTATACTCCATACTAACATCACTATACCCCATAATGACATCACAATGCCCCATAATGACATCACAATGCCCCATAATGACATCACTATACCCCATAATGACATCACAATACCCCATAATGACATCACAATGCCCCATAATGACATCACAATACCCCATAAAGACATCACTACACCCCATAATGACATCACTATAACCCATAATGACATCACTATACCCCATAATGACATCACTATACCCCATAATGACATCACTATACCCCATAATGACATCACTAAACCCCACAATGACATCACTATACCCCATAATGACATCACTATACCCCATAATGACATAACAATACCCCATAATGACATCACAATACCCCATAATGACATCACTATACCCCACAATGACATCACTATACCCCATAATGACATCACAATACCCCATAATGACATCACTAAACCCCATAATGACATCACTATACCCCATAATGACCTCACTATACTCCATACTAACATCACTATACCCCATAATGACATCACTATACCCCATAATGACATCACTAAACCCCATAATGACATCACTATACCCCATAATGACATCACTAAACCCCATAATGACATCACTATACCCCATAATGACATCACTAAACCCCATAATGACATCACTATACCCCATAATGACATCACTATACCCCATAATGACATCACAATACCCCATAATGACATCACAATACCCCATAATGACATCACAATGCCCCATAATGACATCACAATACCCCATAATGACATCACTATACCCCATAATGACCTCACTATACTCCATACTAACATCACTATACCCCATAATGACCTCACTATACTCCATACTAACATCAATATACCCCATAATGACATCACAATACCCCATAATGACATCACAATGCCCCATAATGACATCACAATACCCCATACTAACATCACTATACCCCATAATGACCTCACTATACTCCATACTAACATCACTATACCCCATAATGACATCACTATACCCCATAACGAGATCACTATACCCCATAATGACATCTCTAAACCCCACAATGACATCACTATACCCCACAATGACATCACTATACCCCATAATGACATCACAATACCCCATAATGACATCACTAAACCCCATAATGACATCACTATACCCCATAATGACCTCACTATACTCCATACTAACATCACTATACCCCATAATGACATCACAATGCCCCATAATGACATCACAATGCCCCATAATGACATCACTATACCCCATAATGACATCACAATACCCCATAATGACATCACAATGCCCCATAATGACATCACAATACCCCATAAAGACATCACTACACCCCATAATGACATCACTATAACCCATAATGACATCACTATACCCCATAATGACATCACTATACCCCATAATGACATCACTATACCCCATAATGACATCACTAAACCCCACAATGACATCACTATACCCCATAATGACATCACTATACCCAATAATGACATAACAATACCCCATAATGACATCACAATACCCCATAATGACATCACTATACCCCACAATGACATCACTATACCCCATAATGACATCACAATACCCCATAATGACATCACTAAACCCCATAATGACATCACTATACCCCATAATGACCTCACTATACTCCATACTAACATCACTATACCCCATAATGACATCACTATACCCCATAATGACATCACTAAACCCCATAATGACCTCACTATACTCCATACTAACATCACTATACCCCATAATGACATCACTATACCCCATAATGACATCACTAAACCCCATAATGACATCACTATACCCCATAATGACATCACTAAACCCCATAATGACATCACTACACCCCATAATGACATCACTACACCCCATAATGACATCACAATACCCCATAATGACATCACAATACCCCATAATGACATCACAATACCCCATAATGACATCACAATACCCCATAATGACATCACAATGCCCCATAATGACATCACAATACCCCATAATGACATCACTATACCCCATAATGACCTCACTATACTCCATACTAACATCACTATACCCCATAATGACATCACAATACCCCATAATGACATCACAATACCCCATAATGACATCACAATACCCCATAATGACATCACAATGCCCCATAATGACATCACAATACCCCATACTAACATCACTATACCCCATAATGACATCACTATACCCCATAACGACATCACTATACCCCATAATGACATCTCTAAACCCCACAATGACATCACTATACCCCATAATGACATCACTATACCCCATAATGACATCACTATACCCCATAATGACATCTCTAAACCCCACAATGACATCACTATACCCCATAATGACATCACTATACCCCATAATGACATCACAATACCCCATAATGACATCACTATACCCCATAATGACATCACTATACCCCATAATGACATCACAATACCCAATTATGACATCACTATACCCCACAATGACATCACTATACCCCATAATGAAATCACAATACCCCATAATGACATCACTAAACCACATAATGACATCACAATACCCCATAATGACATCACTATACCCCATAATGACATCACTATACCCCATAATGACATCACAATACCCCATAATGACATCACAATGCCCCATAATGACATCACAATACCCCATAATGACATCACTATACCCCATAATGACCTCACTATACTCCATACTAACATCACTATACCCCATAATGACCTCACTATACTCCATACTAACATCACTATACCCCATAATGACATCACAATACCCCATAATGACATCACAATGCCCCATAATGACATCACAATACCCCATACTAACATCACTATACCCCATAATGACCTCACTATACTCCATACTAACATCACTATACCCCATAATGACATCACTATACCCCATAACGACATCACTATACCCCATAATGACATCTCTAAACCCCACAATGACATCACTATACCCCATAATGACATCACTATACCCCATAATGACATCACTATACCCCATAATGACATCACTATACCCCATAATGACATCTCTAAACCCCACAATGACATCACTATACCCCATAATGACATCACTATACCCCATAATGACATCACTATACCCCATAATGACATCACAATACCCCATAATGACATCACTATACCCCATAATGACATCACTATACCCCATAATGACATCACAATACCCAATTATGACATCACTATACCCCACAATGACATCACTATACCCCATAATGAAATCACAATACCCCATAATGACATCACTAAACCACATAATGACATCACAATACCCCATAATGACATCACTATACCCCATAATGACATCACCATACCCCATAATGACATCACAATACCCCATAATGACATCACTATACCCCACAATGACATCACTATACCCCATAATGACATCACAATACCCCATAATGACATCACTAAACCCCATAATGACATCACTATACCCCATAATGACCTCACTATACTCCATACTAACATCACTATACCCCATAATGACATCACAATGCCCCATAATGACATCACAATGCCCTATAATGACATCACTATACCCCATAATGACATCACTATACCCCATAATGACATCACTGTACCCCATAATGACATCACTAAACCCCACAATGACATCACTATACCCCATAATGACATCACTATACCCCATAACGACATCACTATACCCCATAATGACATCACTGTACCCCATAATGACATCACTAAACCCCACAATGACATCACTATACCCCATAATGACATCACTATACCCCATAACGACATCACTATACCCCATAATGACATCTCTAAACCCCACAATGACATCACTATACCCCATAATGACATCACTATACCCCATAATGACATCACTATACCCCATAATGACATCACTATACCCCATAATGAAATCTCTAAACCCCACAATGACATCACTATACGCCATAATGACATCACTATACCCCATAATGACATCACAATACCCCATAATGACATCACTATACCCCATAATGACATCACTATACCCCATAATGACATCACAATACCCCATTATGACATCACTATACCCCACAATGACATCACTATACCCCATAATGACATCACAATACCCCATAATGACATCACTATACTCCATACTAACATCACTATACCCCATAATGACATCACTATACCCCATAATGACATCACAATACCCAATTATGACATCACTATACCCCACAATGACATCACTATACCCCATAATGAAATCACAAGACCCCATAATGACATCACTAAACCACATAATGACATCACAATACCCCATAATGACATCACTATACCCCATAATGACATCACTATACCCCATAATGACATCACAATACCCCATAATGACATCACTATACCCCACAATGACATCACTATACCCCATAATGACATCACAATACCCCATAATGACATCACTAAACCCCATAATGACATCACTATACCCCATAATGACCTCACTATACTCCATACTAACATCACTATACCCCATAATGACATCACAATGCCCCATAATGACATCACAATGCCCTATAATGACATCACTATACCCCATAATGACATCACTATACCCCATAATGACATCACTATACCCCATAATGACATCACTATACCCCATAATGACTTCACTATACCCCATAATGACATCACTAAACCCCACAATGACATCACTATACCCCATAATGACATCACTATACCCCATAACGACATCACTATACCCCATAATGACATCTCTAAACCCCACAATGACATCACTATACCCCATAATGACATCACTATACCCCATAATGACATCACTATACCCCATAATGACATCACTATACCCCATAATGAAATCTCTAAACCCCACAATGACATCACTATACGCCATAATGACATCACTATACCCCATAATGACATCACAATACCCCATAATGACATCACTATACCCCATAATGACATCACTATACCCCATAATGACATCACAATACCCCATTATGACATCACTATACCCCACAATGACATCACTATACCCCATAATGAAATCACAATACCCCATAATGACATCACTAAACCACATAATGACATCACAATACCCCATAATGACATCACTATACCCCATAATGACATCACTATACCCCATAATGACATCACAATACCCCATAATGACATCACTATACCCCACAATGACATCACTATACCCCATAATGACATCACAATACCCCATAATGACATCACTAAACCCCATAATGACATCACTATACCCCATAATGACCTCACTATACTCCATACTAACATCACTATACCCCATAATGACATCACAATGCCCCATAATGACATCACAATGCCCCATAATGACATCACTATACCCCATAATGACATCACTATACCCCATAATGACATCACTATACCCCATAATGACATCACAATACCCCATAATGACATCACTAAACCACATGATGACATCACAATACCCCATAATGACATCACTATACCCCATAATGACATCACTATACCCCATAATAACATCACAATACCCCATAATGACATCACTATACCCCACAATGACATCACTATACCCCATAATGACATCACAATACCCCATAATGACATCACTAAACCCCATAATGACATCACTATACCCCATAATGACCTCACTATACTCCATACTAACATCACTATACCCCATAATGACATCACAATGCCCCATAATGACATCACAATGCCCCATAATGACATCACTATACCCCATAATGACATCACAATACCCCATAATGACATCACAATGCCCCATAATGACATCACAATACCCCATAATGACATCACTACACCCCATAATGACATCACTATAACCCATAATGACATCACTATACCCCATAATGACATCACTATACCCCATAATGACATCACTATACCCCATAATGACATCACTAAACCCCACAATGACATCACTATACCCCATAATGACATCACTATACCCCATAATGACATCACTATACCCCACAATGACATCACTATACCCCATAATGACATCACAATACCCCATAATGACATCACTAAACCCCATAATGACATCACCATACCCCATAATGACCTCACTATACTCCATAATTACATCACTATACCCCATAATGACATCACTATACCCCATAATGACATCACTATACCCCATAATGACATCACTATACCCCATAATGACATCACTATACCCCATAATGACATCACTAAACCCCACAATGACATCACTATACCCCATAATGACATCACTATACCCCATAATGACATCACTATACCCCACAATGACATCACTATACCCCATAATGACATCACAATACCCCATAATGACATCACTAAACCCAATAATGACATCACTATACCCCATAATGACCTCACTATACTCCATAATTACATCACTATACCCCATAATGACATCACTATACCCCATAATGTCATCACTAAACCCCATAATGACATCACTATACCCCATAATGACATCACTAAACCCCATAATGACATCACTATACCCCATAATGACATCACTATACCCCATAATGACATCACAATACCCCATAATGACATCACAATACCCCATAATGACATCACAATGCCCCATAATGACATCACAATACCCCATAATGACATCACTATACCCCATAATGACCTCACTATACTCCATACTAACATCACTATACCCCATATTGACCTCACTATACTCCATACTAACATCACTATACCCCATAATGACATCACAATACCCCATAATGACATCACAATGCCCCATAATGACATCACAATACCCCATACTAACATCACTATACCCCATAATGACATCACTATAACCCATAATGACATCACTATACCCCATAATGACATCACTATACCCCATAATGACATCACTATACCCCATAATGACATCACTAAACCCCACAATGACATCACTATACCCCATAATGACATCACTATACCCCATAATGACATCACTATACCCCACAATGACATCACTATACCCCATAATGACATCACAATACCCCATAATGACATCACTAAACCCCATGATGACATCACTATACCCCATAATGACCTCACTATACTCCATAATTACATCACTATACCCCATAATGACATCACTATACCCCATAATGTCATCACTAAACCCCATAATGACATCACTATACCCCATAATGACATCACTAAACCCCATAATGACATCACTATACCCCATAATGACATCACTATACCCCATAATGACATCACAATACCCCATAATGCCATCACAATACCCCATACTAACATCACTATACCCCATAATGACCTCACTATACTCCATACTAACATCACTATACCCCATAATGACATCACTATACCCCATACTGACCTCACTATACTCCATACTAACATCACTATACCCCATAATGACATCACTATACCCCATAATGACCTCACTATACTCCATACTAACATCACTATACCCCATAATGACATCACTATACCCCATAATGACATCACTATACCCCATAATGACCTCACTATACTCCATACTAACATCACTATACCCCATAATGACCTCCCTATACTCCATACGAACATCACTATACCCCATAATGACCTCACTATACTCCATACTAACATCACTATACCCCATAATGACATCACTATACCCATAATGACATCAGTATACCCCATAATGACATCACTATACCCCATAATGACATCAGTATACCCCATAATGACATCACTATACTCCATACTAACATCACTATACCCCATAATGACCTCACTATACCCCATAATGACATCACTATACCCCATAATGACCTCACTATACTCCATACTAACATCACTATACCCCATAATGACCTCCCTATACTCCATACGAACATCACTATACCCCATAATGACCTCACTATACTCCATACTAACATCACTATACCCCATAATGACATCACTATACCCCATAATGACATCAGTATACCCCATAATGACATCACTATACCCCATAATGACATCAGTATACCCCATAATGACATCACTATACTCCATACTAACATCACTATACCCCATAATGACCTCACTATACTCCATACTAACATCACTATACCCCATAATGACCTCACTATACTCCATACTAACATCACTATACTCCATACTAACATCACTATACCCCATACTAACATCACTATACCCCATAATGACCTCACTATACCCCATAATGACATCGCTATACCCCATACTAACATCACTATACCCCATAATGACATCACTATACCCCATAATGACCTCACTATACTCCATACTAACATCACTAAACCCCACAATGACACCACTATACCCCATAATGACCTCACTATACTCCATACTAACATCACTATACTCCATACTAGCATCACTATACCCCATAATGACATCGCTATACTCCATACTAACATCACTATACTCCATACTAACATCACTATACTCCATAATAGCAAACCAAAAACCGTTTTTTAGAAATGTTTGCAAAAAAAAGCTGCTGAAATATATTCCATTATTCATGCCAGGCTTCCTCCAGATGTGACGCTTATCATTCAGGCCAAAGAATCTTGGTTACTTCAGACCAGAGGATCTTGTTTCTGATGGTCTGAGAGTCTTTAGGTGCCTTGTGGCACCTTTTGGCAAACTCCCAGCGGGCTGTCATGTTCCTTTTACTGAGGAGTGGCTTCCGTCTGGCCATTCTACCATAACGGCCTGATTGGTGGAGTTCTGCAGAGATTGTTGTCCTTCTGGAAGGTTCTCTCATCTCCACAGAGGAACACTGGAGCTCTGTCAGGGTGACCACCGGGTTCTTGGTCACCTCCTTGACCAAGGCCCTTCTCCCCCGATTACTCAGTTTGGCCGGTCGACCAGCTCTAGGAAGATTCTTGAAGGCAGAGTTGCAAAGAAAAAGCCATATCTCAGACTGGCCAATAAAAGATTAAGATGGGCAAAAGAACACAGACACTGGACAGAGGAACTCTGCCTAGAAGGCCAGCATCCCGGAGTCACCTCTTCACTGTTTACGTTGAGACTGGTGTTTTGCGGGTACTATTTAATGAAGTTGCCAGTTGAGGACTTGTGAGGCATCTGTTTCTCAAACTAGACTCTCTAATGTACTTGTCCTCTTGCTCAGTTGTGCACCGGGGCCTCCCACTCCTCTTTCTGTTCTGGTTAGGGCCAGTTTGCGCTGTTCTATGAATGGAGTAGTACACAGTGTTGTACGAGATCTTCAGTTTCTTGGCAATTTCTCACATGGAATAGCTTTAATTTATCAGAACAAGAATAGACTGACGAGTTTCAGAAGAAAGTTCTTTGTTTCTGGCCATTTTGAGCCTGTAATCGAAACCACAAATGCTGATGCTCCAGACACTCAACTAGTCTAAACAAGGACAGTTTTATTGCTTCTTTAATCAGGACAACAGTTTTCAGCTATGATAACATAATTGCAAAAGTATTTACTAATGATCAATTATCCTTTTAAAATGATAAACTTGGATTAGCTAACACAATGTGCCATTGGAACACAGGAGTGATGGTTGCTGATAATGTGCCTCTGAACACCTGTGTAGATATTCCATAAAAAATCTGTTGTTTCCAGCTACAATAGTCATTTACAACATTAACAATGTCTACACTATATTTCTGATCAATTTGATGTTATTTTAATGGACAACAAATGTGCTTTTCTTTCAAAAACAAGGACATTTCTAAGTGACACCAAACTTTTGAACAATAGGGTTTTTCTGTTTTTTACTTCTAATAAATTAGCAAGCATTTCTAAATACCTGTTTTTTCTGTGTCATTATGGGGTATTGTGATGTCATTATGGGGTATTGTGATGTCATTATGGGGTGTTGTGATGTAATTATGGGGTATTGTGTGTAGATTGATGATGATTGTTTTTAAATTAATATTAGAATAAGGCTATAAAGTAACAAAATTAGAAAAGACAAGGGGTCTGAATACTTTCCTAATGCACCAATATGTACATGAAGGCAGGGTAAAGTGACTAGACATCAGAATAGATAATAATAAGGTATTTGAGGTAGATATGTACATGAAGGCAGGGTAAAGTGACTAGACATCAGGATAGATAATAATAAGGTATTTGAGGTAGATATGTACATGAAGGCAGGGTGAAGTGACTAGACATCAGGATAGATAATAATAAGGTATTTGAGGTAGATGTGTACATGAAGGCAGGGTAAAGTGACTAGACATCAGGATAGATAATAATAAGGTATTTGAGGTAGATATGTACATGAAGGCAGGGTAAAGTGACTAGACATCAGGATAGATAATAATAAGGTATTTGAGGTAGATATGTACATGAAGGCAGGGTGAAGTGACTAGACATCAGGATAGATAATAATAAGGTATTTGAGGTAGATATGTACATGAAGGCAGGGTAAAGTGACTAGACATCAGGATAGATAATAATAAGGTAGGAGGGTAGGGGGAAGGAGAGGGGGAGAAGAGGAGAGAGGAGAGGGGGAGAAGATGAGATGGGAAGGGGGAGAAGAGGAGAGGGGGAGAAGATGAGATGGGAAGGGGGAGAAGAGGGGAGGAGAGGAGAGGGGGAGAAGATGAGATGGGAAGGGGGAGAAGAGGGGAGGAGAGGAGAGGAGAGGGGGAGAAGATGAGATGGGAAGGGGGAGAAGAGGGGGAGGAGAGGAGAGGGGGAGAAGATGAGATGGGAAGGGGAGAAGAGGGGAGGAGAAGAGGGGGAAGGAGAGTAGAGGAGAGGGGAGGAAGAGGAGAGGGGAGAGGGGGAGAAGATGAGATGGGAAGGGGGAGAAGAGGGGAGGAGAGGAGAGGAGGGGCTCAAAACAACACATGACCTGCAAACATGATATGATTCATGTGTTAGTACTAAAAGCAAATGAATATAGTATAGTTATTATATATGTGGGTCTGAGTAAACACTCCTAATGTTTGCTGTTTTATCACTAAGAAGAACATTGGCACGATGTAACCAAACACGTGTGAAACCTCATGATAAACCTGTCTTCCCCATCACATCATGAAAGGTCATGTTGATGTTCATTTAACCTCTCTTTCTCCTCTGTCTCTTTCTCCTCTGTCTCTCTCTTTCTCCTCAGATCTCCAGGCTCAAAGTGTCAGTCCACCAGGTAGGTAGAGTATAAATATACAGTGATTATAGCAGTTCAATATTAGTCAACTTTATTATCCCACATGGAGAAATTCATGTGTCCATACAAACCATTCTAAACCCCAATAACAAGTAGTGTTTTATGGAACTACTAATACTTGTCAACCACAAAGCATCACTGCTGTTAGAATAACAGAATCACTGTCATCATCTGTCCTCACCACTGTGTTTTCCTCTCTGCTGTTTACAGCTGAACTCTCTGTCAGACTGGTGGATGGGACCACTTCCTGTTCTGGGATAGTGGAAGTCTTTTACAGAGGAGAGAGGTTGAGTCTATGTCCTAGGTGGTGGAGCATGATGAGAGAGACTAAGGTTGTGTGTAGAGAGCTGGATTGTGGGAATCCTGTATCTGTATCTAGAGGACCTCTGATTGAAGATGGAAGAAGAGGAGTAACACTATATGGTTGTAGGAGAAATGAGTCTTCTATTAGACAGTGTGGCATCATAGAAGGACCTGGTTTCTGTTATGGTAAATATTATCATCATGTGACCTGTTCAGGTAAGAGACTGGTCATATTGAGAGATTTATTTATACATTATACAATATTACCATGTATCATGTTTTATGTGTTTTTATTTCATTTAAATAGAGGGAGAGATGTCAGATGTATTTAAACATTATATTTGTGTTTGTCATATTGGTTTATGGGAGATGTTCATGGGCAGATCATTGTAGTTCAGATGTTACTGAAGTGAAGCTGCCTGATGGATGTCCAGCTGTTTATTTTCTATAAAGTGAAGTGAACTTATTCCTGTCTCCTGCCTGCATTATTCCCAACCTGATCCTGAGTGACTAAGAACCCATTTCTACCTCTTACAGTATCAAACATAGCAAACTACTATCTTTTATCCAACATATTTGTGTTGAGTCCTTGACAGTGTCATCAACAAAACTGATTGAATGTTCAACCAACTCTTTTTCTCCAGAGTCTGTGCGGCTTGTGGATGGACCTGGTCTCTGCTCTGGAAGAGTGGAGGTGAAGTCCAATCAGTCCTGGGCCTCAGTGTGTGAAGCTGACTTTGACCGGCAGGATGCAGAGGTAGTCTGTAGGGATGTTGGCTGTGGGGCTCCTGCAGCTCTACAGGGGGGGCTCTATGGGGGTCAGACCTGGAATAAAGAGTTCCAGTGTAAAGGCAAAGAGTCCCTTCTCCTGGACTGTGACACCTCAGACAGAAAACACAACACCTGCCTACCTGGTAATGCTGTTGGACTCACCTGCTCAGGTAAGAAACAGTTTGTCACTCAATCAACATTGTTTCTCACCAGGAGTGAAGAATATGAGAGACAATATAGTTGTGTTTTAGTGAGAAAATAGTAAGATTACTGTCTCTCTCTTTTCTTTTCTCAGAGCCTGATGATGTGAAGCTGGTGGGAGGAGGCAGTCGCTGTGCTGGTGGAGTGGAGTGGTACGACCAGGGAGAGTGGAGCAGTGTGGGAGCTTCAGACTGGGGCAGGACCAGGATGTTTTTATCTGCAGTAGTGTGTAGACAGATGGGTTGTGGCTCCGCTGTTTCAGCACTACCTAGAAACACCACTGTAGGGTTTGGAGTTTTCTGTGAAGGGGATGAATCTGCACTGAGGGAATGTGGAAGATCATATTATCTCCCTCCTGGACTCACAGTGATCTGCTCAGGTCATAACAACATATTCTAATTATATTCAACTGATTTCCTTCATTCATACAACTTCCTCTGCACCTCTCATGATGACTGTTTAACTTGTCAGTCTGCTTTACTAAATAGATCACTCAGTCAAGTAGGAATCAAATGCAACTTAAATATCCCAGAATGCTTTTGTATTTGAGTGTTATCTCAGTGAACGTCTCTACTCACTACCACTGTCACATGTCATGTTATTGTCACATCTAAATGAGGAAAGTAGTTGAGGAGCTACGTTTTCTTTTTCTCTCCTCTTGTTCCAGATGTCCTGCTTCAGCCTGATATCAACATATGTTGTCTCAGTGACTGTAGGCCCACTACTCATGTTGCCCTGTGAGGGAGGGTGGCTGGCACTGTTACATGCTGATGTTATTGTCAAATCTATAGGAAACTAGTTGAAGAGGTTTGTCTTGTTCTCTTTTATTGTTACAGATCTCCTTGTCCAGCCTGATATCTTCCTGACTGACCCAATGGGAGGGGTCTCCAGGGGCCACCAGGGGCCTGAGATGTTCAGGGGCTACAACTTCACCATCACCTGCTCCACTCAGCCACAGTACCCAGGAGGCTCCTTCCTCCTCACGTTCACCGGCTCCAACAGAACCCAGACCCAGCCAGCTGTCAATCACTCTGCTGCCTTCCTCTTCCCTGCTGCAGATGACTCCCACCACGGGAACTACAGCTGTGTTTATGAGAATTATGTTTTCTCTCATAACTTCTCCTCTGAGAGTGAGCTCCTCTCCCTCACCATCACAGGTAACTGAACACGAACCAGACTTATAACTTTGTCATTGACAGATTTCCCACAGATCTATGTGATGATGATCAGTCCCCTCATCAAAGGTGTTTCTGTTTGCAGCCTCTCCTCTGCCAGCCTTCATCATCAGACACGTTGTAGTGCTGCTGATCCTACTGACATCCATCACCACCTCCTACCTGTACTACAAGGTAAAGACATTTACTCAGACGTTACAAGTCATTTAAACTAGAGGGAGAGGGTGGAGATACTAGAGAGTAAATGTCTGACTGTTGGTGCTGTGTCTCCCTAGCCCACCAGGAGGCAGAAGAGAGTGAACAGGGTGAGCAGCATGGATCTTTATGTCAATGCCATGGAGATGGTCTCTCTGAGCTCCAGAGCTGAAGCTGGACCGTGAGAGGAGAGAGCAGCCCAGGGGACGGAGTAGGAGTAGAATGAAGATGACCCTACATGCTGATCTTAGGTCAGTTTTGTGTTTTAAATCGATGGTCAGCAGTGGACTGGTGTTTAAAATGTGGTGACAAACCTGAAGTGGTTCTAATTTTAATAACAAGTTCAGAATTAGTTTATCTTTCTAGAACCTTGGAAGAAATCTAAAAGGAGTGACTGAAATTGATTGATAAAAGAAATGCTTTTCTGCTTTTGTCTTCATGTCTTTGTCTTATTTAGTGTCTCTTAGATTCTTTGGTAACATGGGGTTTTGGGTAACATGGGGTTTTGGGTAACATGGGGTTCTGGGTAACATGGGGTTTTGGTAACATGGGGTTTGGGTAACATGGTTTTTGGGTAACATGGGGTTTGGGTAACATGGGGTTTGGGTAACATGGGGTTTGGGTAACTTGGGACTTTGGGTAACATGGGGTTTTGGATAACATGAGGTTTGGGTAACATGGGGTTTTGGGTAACATGGGTTTTGGGTAACATGGGGTTTGGGGTAACATGGGGTTATGGGTAACATGGGGTTTGGGGTAACATGGGGTTTTGTTAATATGGAGTTTGGGGTATCATGGGGTTTCGGTAACATGGGGTTTCGGTAACATGGGGTTTGGGGTAACATGTGGTTTTGGGAAAATTGGATTTTGGGTAACATGGGGTTTTGGGGAACATGGGTTTTTGGGGAACATGGGTTTTGGGGGAAAATGTTGTTTTGTTAACATGGGAATTCGGTAACGTGATTTTGGTAACAATCGTTTTTTAATTATTTTAAGAGAGTAGCCCAATTACGTCTGTTTTCTTATTTAGTGTCTCTTAGATTCTTTATCTTATTTAGTGTCTCTTAGATTCTTTATCTTCTTTAGTGTCTCTTAGATTCTTTATCTTATTTAGTGTCTCTTAGATTCTTTATCTTATTTAGTGTCTCTTAGATTCTTTATCTTATTTAGTGTCTCTTAGATTCTTCATCTGGAAGTGTTTCCATTATTAGTCCAGGTATTATTATAATCATCTGTTCATTCTTTGTATTTTGAAACATTTTTTAATAAAGGGGTTTGTTGTTGTTTACCTCATGATGTTATTGATTATAAATGTTATGATATTGATTATGAAGTAGATTATTGTTGTGATGTTGGTCTCTAAACTGCCATGTACTCAACTGAATGCTTTTAATAAAATTTCAGGCTGTCAGTCTTGTGTGATTTAATTATTAGACAGACTACAACATACAGTATGAATTAACTGAGATCAGTCTCTGTGATTCCCCTCTTGGACAGACTACAACATACAGTATGAATTAACTGAGATCAGTCTGTGTGATTCCCTTCTTGGACAGACTACAACATACAGTATGAATTAACTGAGATCAGTCTGTGTGATTCCCCTCTTGGACAGACTACAACATACAGTATGAATTAACTGAGATCAGTCTGAGACCTGTATATAGTCCTGCTATTGTTATTTTACTGTTGCTCTTTAATTACTTTTTACTCTTGAATTACTTGTTACAGGCCAACCCAAGCTGTACTGTTCAGTAGGATAATAGTAGACCAACCCAAGTGGTACTGTTCAGTAGGATAATAGTAGACCAACCCAAGCTGTACTGTTCAGTAGGATAATAGTAGACCAACCCAAGCTGTACTGTTCAGTAGGATAATAGTAGACCAACCCAAGCTGTACTGTTCAGTAGGATAATAGTAGACCAACCCAAGTTGTACTGTTCAGTAGGATAATAGTAGACCAACCCAAACTGTACTGTTCAGTAGGATAATAGTAGACCAACCCAAGCTGTACTGTTCAGTAGGATAATAGTAGACCAACCCAAGCTGTACTGTTCAGTAGGATAATAGTAGACCAACCCAAGTTGTACTGTTCAGTAGGATAATAGTAGACACACCCAAGCTGTACTGTTCAGTAGGATAATAGTAGACCAACCCAAGCTGTACTGTTCCGTAGGATAATAGTAGACCAAGTACAGGCACCTAGCACTATTGTTGGATTAGCAGTGTTTATATAGTACAGACACCTAGCACTATTGTTGGATTAGCAGTGTTTATATAGTACAGGCACCTAGCACTATTGTTGGATTAGCAGTGTTTATATAGTACAGACACCTAGCACTATTGTTGGATTAGCAGTGTTTATATAGTACAGACACCTACACTATTGTTGGATTAGCAGTGTTTATATAGTACAGACACCTAGCACTATTGTTGGATTAGCAGTGTTTATATAGTACAGACACCTAGCACTATTGTTGGATTAGCAGTGTTTATATAGCACAGGTACCTAGTACTATTGTTGTATTAGCAGTGTTTATATAGTACAGGCCCCTAGCACTATTGTTGGATTAGCAGTGTTTCTGTAGTACAGGAACAACAGTAGTGATACATGGTTAGGTAGGACACAAGATATCTGTTAGATAGGAACAACAGTAGTGATACATGGTTAGGTAGGACACAAGATATCTGTTAGATAGGAACAACAGTAGTGATACATGGTTAGGTAAGACACAAGATATCTGTTAGATAGGAACAACAGTAACGTTATTGATACAAACCCTCAATGTGAAGTGATATTAATCCATAAATACAGAGCACAAGTACAACCCTTTTATATAAACCTTTTAAGGTAGTAAGAAAATAAACATTCACTTAATATTTCAATAAGTCCCCTGCTAGTAAATCACCTGCTGGTAATAACTAGCGGGACATTGTAGTGCAGAGACCAACGGTGCTCGTTAGCTCGTCATTAACACGGCTAGCTAAGACAGCAACAACTTGGTTACCTGGCTGAAATAGGTCTTCAATTCATGAACGGCTAAATAAATATCTACAGAGCCACATTCGCTATTGACTTTAGGATATATGAACCAGATTTCCAAAACCACTATTGTGTTATATAGTTTGAGCCAGTGTTTATGTCCAGAGGAAGAGGACTCGAACCTGCTCTCAGAATATCTGTCAGACTGAGGAGCGGGCAGACCAACTTCCCAAATAGGGGAGAAGCACTCAAAACACACTAGTTGTTCTTTCAAAGAAAATTATACAAAAATGGTAAGTCCGAAGACCTCAAGTATTACCAACATTACTACAATGGCAGCAAATATTTTAATGAATTCAGTAACACATAATGAAAGGAAACGTTATTTATATCACCCCTTTTCCTGAGGTGAATGGTTTCACCCACTACTCTCCCGGAACTGAGGCTTTGACATCAACAGTTTCACTTTGTTCCACCTTTGGTGAGCAAAACAGCTAATAACGTAGCTAAATACTGACATTATCCTCCATCGACATATCTGTTCATATCTAAATACATGGCTCTGCTTTGGTCTATTCCATTGATATTGTCAAACTGAACATTACATTGAACATGTGAGTCATTTAGCAGACGCTCTTATCCAGAGAGACTTACAGTAGTGACTGGATACATTTTCATACGTTGCATTGGCAGGACAATTCCATTAGTAGTTGGGAGGAGAGCAGAAACAGCCTAACACCTCCACTGATACTGTGTAACCTGTCTGCAGTCAAGCAGCCATCCAGACTGAAGTGAAGGCCTTGTTACAGAATGAAAACACCTTCTCTTTCGTCGGCATGGCAACCTGTAAACATGTCAGTGGCGTCACAATGTTGCACAACAGCAGCAGAAAATTGGATGGAGAGTCATTGAATCATTACACAATGTCATGAAGTTGGCCTGTGGGTAAGAAGAAGGTGTGGAATTGTGGATGCAGTCATAGTAACCAGGAGTGGTATGGTGTTGATTTGATGTAGTCATAGTAACCAGGAGTGGTATTGTGTTGATATGGTGTAGTCATAGTAACCAGGAGTGGTATGGTGTAGTCATAGTAACCAGGAGTGGTATGGTGTTGATATGGTGTAGTCATAGTAACCAGGAGTGGTATGGTGTTGATATTGTGTAGTCATAGTAACCAGTAGTGCTATGGTGTTGATATGGTGTAGTCATAGTAACCAGGAGTGGTATGGTGTTGATATTGTGTAGTCATAGTAACCAGTAGTGCTATGGTGTTGATATGGTGAAGTCATAGTAACCAGTAGTGCTATGGTGTTGATATGGTGTAGTCATAGTAACCAGGAGTGGTATGGTGTTGATATGGTGTAGTCATAGTAACCAGGAGTGGTGTGGCGTTGATATCATATAGTCATAGTAACCAGGAGTGGTATGGTGTAGTCATAGTAACCAGGAGTGGTGTGGCGTTGAAATGGTGTAGTCATAGTAACCAGGAGTGGTGTGGCATTGATATCATATAGTCACAGTAACCAGGAGTGGTATGGTGTAGTCATAGTAACCAGGAGTGGTATGGTGTAGTCATAGTAACCAGGAGTGGTGTGGCATTGATATGGTGTAGTCATAGTAACCAGTAGTGCTATGGTGTTGATATGGTGTAGTCATAGTAACCAGTAGTGCTATGGTGTTGATATGGTGTAGTCATAGTAACCAGGAGTGGTGTGGCGTTGATATGGTGTAGTCATAGTAACCAGGAGTGGTATGGTGTTGATATGATCTAGTCATAGTAACCAGGAGTTTTATGGTGTTGATATGATCTAGTCATAGTAACCAGGAGTGGTATGGTGTTGATATGATCTAGTCATAGTAACCAGGAGTGGTATGGTGTTGATATGATCTAGTCATAGTAACCAGGAGTGGTATGGTGTTGATATGATCTAGTCATAGTAACCAGGAGTGGAATGGTGTTGATATGATCTAGTCATAGTAACCAGGAGTGGAATGGTTTTGATATGATCTAGTCATAGTAACCAGGAGTGGAATTGTGTTGATATGATCTAGTCATAGTAACCAGGAGTGGAATGGTGTTGATATGGTGTAGTCATAGTAACCAGGAGTGGTATGGTGTTGATATGATCTAGTCATAGTAACCAGGAGTGGTATGGTGTTGATATGATCTAGTCATAGTAACCAGGAGTAGTATGGTGTTGATATGATCTAGTCATAGTAACCAGGAGTGGAATGGTGTTGATATGATCTAGTCATAGTAACCAGGAGTGGTATTGTGTTGATATGATCTAGTCATAGTAACCAGGAGTGGAATGGTGTTGATATGATCTAGTCTTAGTAACCAGGAGTGGAATGGTGTTGATATGATCTAGTCATAGTAACCAGGAGTGGAATGGTGTTGATATGATCTAGTCTTAGTAACCAGGAGTGGAATGGTGTTGATATGGTGTAGTCATAGTAACCAGGAGTGGTATGGTGTTGATATGGTGTAGTCATAGTAACTAGGAGTGGAATGGTGTTGATATGATCTAGTCATAGTAACCAGGAGTGGAATGGTGTTGATATGATCTAGTCATAGTAACCAGGAGTGGAATGGTGTTGATATGATCTAGTCATAGTAACCAGGAGTGGTGTGGCGTTGATATGGTCTAGTCATAGTAACCAGGAGTGGAATGGTGTTGATATGATCTAGTCATAGTAACCAGGAGTGGAATGGTGTTGATATGGTGTAGTCATAGTAACCAGGAGTGGTATGGTGTTGATATGATCTAGTCATAGTAACCAGGAGTGGTATGGTGTCTATATGGTCTAGTCATAGTAACCAGGAGTGGAATGGTGTTGATATCTCTGGTGTAACGTCGGACTGTTTATCTGTATCATTGACCCCTATGGAGAATGTAGCTGTTTGTCTGTATCATTGACCCCTATGGAGAATGTAGCTGTTTATCTGTATCATTGACCCCTATGGAGAATGTAGCTGTTTATCTGTATCATTGACCCCTATGGAGAATGTAGCTGTTTATCTGTATCATTGACCTCTATGGAGAATGTAGCTGTTTATCTGTATCATTGACCCCTATGGAGAATGTAGCTGTTTGACCCCTATGGAGAATGTAGCTGTTTATCTGTATCATTGACCCCTATGGAGAATGTAGCTGTTTGACCCCTATGGAGAATGTAGCTGTTTGACCCCTATGGAGAATGTAGCTGTTTATCTGTATCATTGACCCCTATGGAGAATGTAGCTGTTTGACCCCTATGGAGAATGTAGCTGTTATCTGTATCATTGACCCCTATGGAGAATGTAGCTGTTAATCAGTATTGTTGGTGTTTGATGAGTATTTACCACTATATGTAAAGTTGGGATATATAAGATACGCCATAAGAGCGTTCGTGTAAAAAGTGACAGAAGTTTCATATTCCTGATTTCCCAGAATGCCCTGTTAGGGTGAAAGAGGTCAGGCAGGTGGGCTCAGAGTCAGGACAGGCAGAGTGGTCAGGCAGATGGGCTCAGAGTCAGGACAGGCAGAGTGGTCAGGCAGGTGGGCTCAGAGTCAGGACAGGCAGAGCGGTCAGGCAGGTGGGCTCAGAGTCAGGACAGGCATTGCGGTCAGGGCTGTACCCTGTTAGGGTGAAAGAGGTTGAGGAGTCAAGGATCAGGGCTGTACAGTAAGTCTCCTATGTGGAGGTGATGAAGAGAGTTGAAGGGAAAAGAGGCCACAGTTCTGAAGAAGAGATGGAGGTGGATGAACCACAACCAGTTGTAAATGTTGTACGTCAATCAAGTGATCTGGAAACACTTATTGTGGAGAAGGTGATTTTTGTAACATTTACAGCCACAGTTATTAATTGTACTGCAGAAGTGTCCAAGAAGTTGGAAATCATTATAACTGCAGCCGAGAAGTTTTTGGGCCTCCAAGACTTAATGGCAAAAGCACTTGAAGGACGACTGTCACCAGGAAATGTCCCTCATCACAGGATCCTTCTGAGCCTGGGACCTGATTCAAATATAAAAGCAGGCTGATTTACTTTAATTAACATGATAGTTTGTATGGAATTTGTCATTTTATTTTTGTTGATTAAATGTTTATCCTGTTTGGAGACGTATTATCCACCTGAAACGTAGGTGGCGGAATGAACATATTGTTGCGAACGCAATTATACCATAGAAGAATCTCGTGTCCTTATTCCAGCAAACCCGGAAGTTACAGAGACCGAGAGAGGAACAGAAACAATCACACAGAGCGCTACTCCAAAACATTAATAAGTACAATAAACGTCACATGAATAAAACATGAATGATTTTCTGCCTCATCCTTGTACCATATTGTTACTGAAGTTAAGAATAATGTGTGTATTGTATGAACTGAGATCGCTAAATTAACTGTGTGTCGACACATTGCTGACGGAGATGAAAACGGAGCAGGGAGGAGGTGTGTTAGTTTACCAAATGCTGTCCGCGGCCAGTGACTGACTTCTCCGTCAAACGGTGATAATGTATTGGGCCTGTAGCTTACTGCACAAAACTCATTGCTACAGTAATGTTTTTAATTGGTTAATGTTGTATAGGCGTACGTTTTTTAAGTCGCGTTAAAAAGAAAAGCTGATTGGTAGATCTCGGCTTGCATTTTGACTCAAAGGTTGGTGCCGACTGTTCTAGAGTTTTCCCTGTTAACACCAACGTGTCCCTTTACTCTGGTAAACGTTATCAACGGAATATTATCCACTTTCACTGCAACAAACCGAAACTAAACCAACTATGTAAGAGATGTTGTAGACAGGACGCATCGGAGTAGGATTCTATTGCATTGACACGACTCATCCTGTACTCGACACAGACCGGTGCGGCAGAAAATCCAGTCAGTAAAAAGCTATTTGTCTTAAAGGGGCAGTGTTGTATTTTGGGACATACAGCTGTTTACATGTTAAAATGTTATGGGATGTATTTTCTCCATAGTTTTTGATGGTAGGTCACTCTGGTAGATCTACATTATGACCAAATAGCCACAGTAGCCCACTTTTCCACTGTTAACTGTAAGTTAAAGGGGGTACAGCCTCTGTGTTCACAGTAAACACACACTGGAAGACCTGAAATCTGCTCAGTGACGGAGAAAGTTAGAGGGAA
The DNA here is from genome assembly GCF_002021735.2 of Oncorhynchus kisutch. Taxonomy (NCBI): domain Eukaryota; kingdom Metazoa; phylum Chordata; class Actinopteri; order Salmoniformes; family Salmonidae; genus Oncorhynchus; species Oncorhynchus kisutch. Next base: position 76,596 of record NW_022262761.1, read on the forward strand.
CATTGGTGATGGTGTCCTGCATCTGACTGTTGTATATTCAGTGTGTCAATGATTGATTGTATCTGTCTCTATGTAAATGAATGAGAGTATATATGATGTATTATATATTATATTGGTGTCATGTTAGAGTAGGAGAAGGGAGGGGTGTAGATGCTAGAGGTCTGTGAGCTGAGTCAAGATCAACAGGCCTGATGCTACATGTCAGGAAGAGAGAGAACAAGAGAGGGGGGGGGGGGTGAGAGAAAGGGCGTGAGGTGTTAAAAGACAGAGGGCTGACATAGTAACATACAGTCAACTGAATATAGTCAAGTCAACCAGTAACCTCTTCCACTATTGGCTCAGCTCAGTTTGACCCTGACCTATGGAACTGAGCGATTGAGATAAACAAAAATAGATGTAAGCTAATAAATTAAATGATATATAATCTCCTCTGTAAAGAAATGTTCATCTTTCCACATTGTGACTTTTGTGGTGAGGTCTGGTTGAGAAATGTCACACCATTTCTCAGAGCTCAATGTCTCAACACTGTTTCTCAAGAGAACCACAACCATTTGTCCTGCTCGTCTCTCACAGCTTAGTTCAGTCTACTGCTAAATAACAGGATGTGGAACCATGAGTCAGTCATGTAGACAAAGGGGAAGTGTTCTAGCAGAGGGAGCAAGTCTCATCAGAACATCATGTGACTTTAATTAAATACATAGATACACTAGATAAACATTATTAGACTAATTAAATACATAGATACACTAGATAAACATAACAGACTTTAGTTAAATACGTAGATACACTAGATAAACATTATTACAGACTAATTAAATACATAGATACACTAGATAAACATTATTAGACTAATTAAATACATAGATACACTAGATAAACATAACAGACTTTAGTTAAATACGTAGATACACTAGATAAACATGACAGCCATTTTTCCACCATAGACCCAAGTCAGTAAATACATATCTTTACTTATTAGGTGGAGGCACTGCATCAAATCACATTCTACTGGTCACATACACATGGTTATCAGATGTTAATGTGAGTGGAGCCAAATGCTTGTGCTTCTAGTTCCGACAGTGCAGTAATATCTGACAAGTAATCGAACAATTTCTCAGCAACTACCTGACACACAAATGTAGAGGGATGGAATAAGAATATCTACATATAAATATATGGATGAGCGATGGCCATGTGGCTTAGGCAAGATGCACTAGATGGTATAGAGTACAGTATATACATATGAGATGAGTAATGTAGGGTATGTAAACAAGATGCACTAGATGGTATAGAGTACAGTATATACATATGAGATGAGTAATGTAGGGTATGTAAACAAGATGCACTAGATGGTATAGAGTACAGTATATACATATGAGATGAGTAATGTAGGGTATGTAAACAAGATGCACTAGATGGTATAGAGTACAGTATATACATATGAGATGAGTAATGTAGGGTATGTAAACAAGATGCACTAGATGGTATAGAGTACAGTATATACATATGAGATGAGTAATGTAGGGTATGTAAACAAGATGCAGTAGATGGTATAGAGTACAGTATATACATATGAGATGAGTAATGTAGGGTATGTAAACAAGATGCACTAGATGGTATAGAGTACAGTATATACATATGAGATGAGTAATGTAGGGTATGTAAACAAGATGCACTAGATGGTATAGAGTACAGTATATACATATGAGATGAGTAATGTAGGGTATGTAAACAAGATGCACTAGATGGTATAGAGTACAGTATATACATATGAGATGAGTAATGTAGGGTATGTAAACAAGATGCAGTAGATGGTATAGAGTACAGTATATACATATGAGATGAGTAATGTAGGGTATGTAAACAAGATGCACTAGATGGTATAGAGTACAGTATATACATATGAGATGAGTAATGTAGGGTATGTAAACAAGATGCAGTAGATGGTATAGAGTACAGTATATACATATGAGATGAGTAATGTAGGGTATGTAAACAAGATGCAGTAGATGGTATAGAGTACAGTATATGCATATGAGATGAGTAATGTAGGGTATGTAAACAAGATGCAGTAGATGGTATAGAGTACAGTATATGCATATGAGATGAGTAATGTAGGGTATGTAAACAAGATGCAGTAGATGGTATAGAGTACAGTATATACATATGAGATGAGTAATGTAGGGTATGTAAACAAGATGCAGTAGATGGTATAGAGTACAGTATATACATATGAGATGAGTAATGTAGGGTATGTAAACAAGATGCAGTAGATGGTATAGAGTACAGTATATACATATGAGATGAGTAATGTAGGGTATGTAAACAAGATGCAGTAGATGGTATAGAGTACAGTATATACATATGAGATGAGTAATGTAGGGTATGTAAACAAGATGCAGTAGATGGTATAGAGTACAGTATATACATATGAGATGAGTAATGTAGGGTATGTAAACAAGATGCAGTAGATGGTATAGAGTACAGTATATACATATGAGATGAGTAATGTAGGGTATGTAAACAAGATGCAGTAGATGGTATAGAGTACAGTATATACATATGAGATGAGTAATGTAGGGTATGTAAACAAGATGCAGTAGATGGTATAGAGTACAGTATATACATATGAGATGAGTAATGTAGGGTATGTAAACAAGATGCAGTAGATGGTATAGAGTACAGTATATACATATGAGATGAGTAATGTAGGGTATGTAAACAAGATGCAGTAGATGGTATAGAGTACAGTATATACATATGAGATGAGTAATGTAGGGTATGTAAACAAGATGCAGTAGATGGTATAGAGTACAGTATATACATATGAGATGAGTAATGTAGGGTATGTAAACAAGATGCAGTAGATGGTATAGAGTACAGTATATGCATATGAGATGAGTAATGTAGGGTATGTAAACAAGATGCAGTAGATGGTATAGAGTACAGTATATACATATGAGATGAGTAATGTAGGGTATGTAAACAAGATGCAGTAGATGGTATAGAGTACAGTATATACATATGAGATGAGTAATGTAGGGTATGTAAACAAGATGCAGTAGATGGTATAGAGTACAGTATATACATATGAGATGAGTAATGTAGGGTATGTAAACAAGATGCAGTAGATGGTATAGAGTACAGTATATACATATGAGATGAGTAATGTAGGGTATGTAAACAAGATGCAGTAGATGGTATAGAGTACAGTATATACATATGAGATGAGTAATGTAGGGTATGTAAACAAGATGCAGTAGATGGTATAGAGTACAGTATATACATATGAGATGAGTAATGTAGGGTATGTAAACAAGATGCAGTAGATGGTATAGAGTACAGTATATACATATGAGATGAGTAATGTAGGGTATGTAAACAAGATGCAGTAGATGGTATAGAGTACAGTATATACATATGAGATGAGTAATGTAGGGTATGTAAACAAGATGCAGTAGATGGTATAGAGTACAGTATATACATATGAGATGAGTAATGTAGGGTATGTAAACAAGATGCAGTAGATGGTATAGAGTACAGTATATACATATGAGATGAGTAATGTAGGGTATGTAAACAAGATGCAGTAGATGGTATAGAGTACAGTATATACATATGAGATGAGTAATGTAGGGTATGTAAACAAGATGCACTAGATGGTATAGAGTACAGTATATACATATGAGATGAGTAATGTAGGGTATGTAAACATTATTAAAGTGACTAGTGATACCTTTATTAAATCCATTTATTAAAGTGGAGATTTGAGTCTGTAAGTTGACAGCAGCCTCTCTATGTTAGTGATGGCTGTTTAACAGTCTAATGGCCTTGAGATATAAGTTGTTTTTCATTCTCTCTGTCCCTGCTTTGATGCACCTGTACTGACCTCGCCTTCTGGATGATAGCGGGGTGAACAGGCAGTGGCTCGGGTGGTTGTTGTCCTTGATGATCTTTTTGGCCTTCCTGTGACATCGGGTGGTGTAGGTGTCCTGGAGGGCAGGTAGTTTGCTCTGGAGCTTGCTCTGGAGAGCCTTGTGGTTGAGGGTGGTGCAGTTACTGTCCCAGGCAGTGATACAGCCCGACAGGATGCTCTCGATTGTGCATCTGTAAAGATTTTAAGGGTTTTAGGTGACAAGTTAAATGTCTTCAGTCTCCTGAGTTTGAAGAGGCGCTGTTGCGCCTTCGTCACCATGCTGTCTGTGAGGGTGGACCATTTCAGTTCACCCTTGTGGGGCCACAGTGTTGAGGATCAGTGAAGTAGAGATGTTGTTTCCTACCTTCACCGCCTGGGGGCGACCTGTCAGAATGTCCAGGACCCAATTGCACAGGGCGGGGTTGAGACCCAGGGCCTTAAGCTTAGTGATGAGCTTGGAGGGTACTATAGTGTTGAATGCTGAGCTGTAGTCAATGAACAGCAGTCTTACATGGGTATTCCTCTTGTCCAGATGGGACAGGGCATGTGCAGTGTGATGACGATTGCATAGTCTATGGACCTGTTGGGGCGGTATGGAAACTGAAGTGGGTCTAGGGTGGAAGGTAAGGTGGAGGTGATATGATCCTTAACTAGTCTCTCAAAGCACTTCATGATGACAGAAGTGAGTGCTACGGGGCGATAGTCATTTAGTTCAGTTACCTTAGCCACCATTGTTCCTGTTCCCAAGAAAGCTATCTTGAAGCACGTGGGGACAGCAGACTGGGATAGGGATTGATTGAATGTATCCGTAAACCCCCAGCCAGCTGGTCTGTCCATGCTCTGAGGACGTCTGGGCCAGCAGCCTAGCGAGGGTTAACCCGTTTAAATGTCTTACTCATGTTGGCCAAGGAGAAGGAGAGGGGGGGCCCGCAGTCCTTGGTAACGAGCCGCATAAGTGTCATTTTATTATCCTCAAAGCGGGCGAAGAAGGTGTTTAGCTTGTCTGGAAGCAAGACGTCGGTGTCTCAAGATGTCGGTGTCTGTGATGTGGCTGGTTTTCTTTTTGTAATCCGTGATGGCCTGAAGACCCTGCCACAGACGTCTCGTGTCTGGGCCGTTCAATTGCAACATTTTTTCCCTATACCGACATTTAGCTAACATATAACATATACATATACATTAACATATACCGTTCTTGACTGACTTGCCGAGTTAAATATAATAAAAATGTTTTTTTAAATATACCACCGCAGACAGATGCTGCCACTTAAACCACTCAGTGAGCTGAATACCACCACAGACAGATGCTGGCACTTAAACCACTCAGTGAGCTGAATACCACCACAGACAGATGCTGGCACTTAAACCACTCTGTGAGCTGAATACCACCGCAGACAGATGCTGGCACTTAAACCACTCAGTGAGCTGAATACCACCACAGACAGATGCTGGCACTTAAACCACTCAGTGAGCTGAATACCACCACAGACAGATGCTGGCACTTAAACCACTCAGTGAGCTGAATACCACCACAGACAGATGCTGGCACTTAAACCACTCTGTGAGCTGAATACCACCGCAGACAGATGCTGGCACTTAAACCACTCAGTGAGCTGAATACCACCACAGACAGATGCTGGCACTTAAACCACTCAGTGAGCTGAATACCACCACAGACAGATGCTGGCACTTAAACCACTCAGTGAGCTGAATACCACCACAGACAGATGCTGGCACTTAAACCACTCAGTGAGCTGAATACCACCACAGACAGATGCTGGCACTTAAACCACTCTGTGAGCTGAATACCACCGCAGACAGATGCTGGCACTTAAACCACTCAGTGAGCTGAATACCACCACAGACAGATGCTGGCACTTAAACCACTCAGTGAGCTGAATACCACCACAGACAGATGCTGGCACTTAAACCACTCAGTGAGCTGAATACCACCACAGACAGATGCTGGCACTTAAACCACTCAGTGAGCTGAATACCACCGTAGACAGATGCTGGCACTTAAACCACACAGTGAGCTGAATACCACCACAGACAGATGCTGGCACTTAAACCACTCAGTGAGCTGAATACCACCACAGACAGATGCTGGCACTTAAACCACTCAGTGAGCTGAATACCACCACAGACAGATGCTGGCACTTAAACCACTCAGTGAGCTGAATACCACCACAGACAGATGCTGGCACTTAAACCACTCAGTGAGCTGAATACCACCACAGACAGATGCTGGCACTTAAACCACTCAGTGAGCTGAATACCACCGTAGACAGATGCTGGCACTTAAACCACACAGTGAGCTGAATACCACCACAGACAGATGCTGGCACTTAAACCACTCAGTGAGCTGAATACCACCACAGACAGATGCTGGCACTTAAACCACTCAGTGAGCTGAATACCACCACAGACAGATGCTGGTACTTAAACCACTCAGTGAGCTGAATACCACCGTAAGCAAACAGGAAACCGCTCATCCAGAGGTGTTCCTAATGGCCGGGGATGCAGGGAAACTCAAATCACTTTTACCTCATTTCTACCAGCATGTTAAAAACTGTAGACCCCCTTTCCTCCACACACAGAGACGCGTACAAAGCTCTCCCTCTAGACCCCCTTTCCTCCACACACAGAGACGTCTACAAAGCTCTCCCTCTAGGCCCCCTTTCCTCCACACACAGAGACGTCTACAAAGCTCTCCCTCTAGACCCCCTTTCCTCCACACACAGAGACGTCTACAAAGCTCTCCCTCTAGACCCCCTTTCCTCCACACACAGAGACGCGTACAAAGCTCTCCCTCTAGACCCCCTTTCCTCCACACACAGAGACGCGTACAAAGCTCTCCCTCCAGACCCCCTTTCCTCCACACACAGAGACGTCTACAAAGCTCTCCCTCTAGACCCCCTTTCCTCCACACACAGAGACGCGTACAAAGCTCTCCCTCTAGACCCCCTTTCCTCCACACACAGAGACGTCTACAAAGCTCTCCCTCTAGACCCCCTTTCCTCCACACACAGAGACGTCTACAAAGCTCTCCCTCTAGACCCCCTTTCCTCCACACACAGAGACGCGTACAAAGCTCTCCCTCGCCCTCCATTTGGCAAATCTGACCATCATTCTAACCTCCTGTTTGCTGCTTACAAGCAGGAAGCACAAGTGACTGGGTCAGTACAGAACATCACTGGGGCCAAGCTTCCTGCCATCCAGGACCTCTATATCTGGCGGTATCAGAGGAAGCTCCTAAATATTGTCAAAGACTCCAGCCACCCTAGTCATAGACTGTTCTCTCTGCTTACTGAAGGGTTCAAGTTGATTCTGGGGGTCTTCTAAAGACCCCCACCATGATTATGTTGTTATTCATTTGCTTACGAGTCATTGTACTTATACTCACTGTATAGCTGAATACTGAGGACTCTCTGTGTGTAGCTCTCTGCCAAAACCGCAGACCCGTGTCTGTGAGAAGAGAAAAGGGCCTGTGGATGACAGCGAGACACAGAGAGACAGTGCCTGTTTTTCTCTGAAACCAGGGCAGATTTACATCCCGCTGAGACAGGTTCTCAGAAACCTTGTGTTTAGAATAACCGGGTCTTTAAACTGCACATGCAGGGTTTGACACCATGAGGTCCAGAAGATCCTGTCTTTCTTTTGTTCACAACTCAGGAGAGACATCAGTTGTATGTTGATCGTTGACTTCTATCTACGGCTGTATTCTAATTAAAATATCAGAATTTTATATATTCACATTTTGATTATTCCTTATTTGTTAAGTAAGCAACAAACCAACACTACCACTCACCAAGCGGTACCGGAGCGCCAAGTCGAGGTCCAAAAGGCAGCTCAACAGCATAAGACTCCTGAACAGCTAATCAAAGGGCTTCCCAGACCTCTTTTACACTACCAGTACCCCCTGTATAAAGCCTCCACATTGACTCTGTACCGGTACCCCCTGCATAAAGCCTCCACATTTACTCTGTACCGGTACCCCTGTATAAAGCCTCCACATTGACTCTGTACTGGTACCCCCTGTATATAGCCTCCACATTGACTCTGTACCAGTACCCCCTGTATAAAGCCTCCACATTGACTCTGTACTGGTACCCCCTGTATATAGCCTCCACATTGACTCTGTACCAGTACCCCCTGTATAAAGCCTCCACATTGACTCTGTACCTGTACCCCCCTGTATATAGCCTCCACATTGACTCTGTACCAGTACCCCTGTATATAGCCTCCACATTGACTCTGTACCGGTACCCCCTGTATATAGCCTCCACATTGACTCTGTACCGGTACCCCCTGTATATAGCCTCCACATTGACTCTGTACTGTTACCCCTGTATAAAGCCTCCACATTGACTCTGTACCAGTACCCCCTGTATATAGCCTCCACATTGACTCTGTACCAGTACCCCCTGAATATAGCCTCCACATTGACTCTGTACCAGTACCCCCTGTATATAGCCTCCACATTGACTCTGTACCAGTACCCCTGTATATAGCCTCCACATTGACTCTGTACCGGTACCCCCTGTATAAAGCCTCCACATTGACTCTGTACTGGTACCCCCTGTATATAGCCTCCACATTGACTCTGTACCAGTACCCCCTGTATAAAGCCTCCACATTGACTCTGTACCTGTACCCCCCTGTATATAGCCTCCACATTGACTCTGTACCAGTACCCCTGTATATAGCCTCCACATTGACTCTGTACCGGTACCCCCTGTATATAGCCTCCACATTGACTCTGTACCGGTACCCCCTGTATATAGCCTCCACATTGACTCTGTACTGTTACCCCTGTATATAGCCTCCACATTGACTCTGTACCAGTACCCCTGTATATAGCCTCCACATTGACTCTGTACCGGTACCCCCTGTATAGCCTCCACATTGACTCTGTACCGGTACCCCCTGTATATAGCCTCCACATTGACTCTGTACTGTTACCCCTGTATAAAGCCTCCACATTGACTCTGTACCAGTACCCCCTGTATATAGCCTCCACATTGACTCTGTACCAGTACCCCCTGAATATAGCCTCCACATTGACTCTGTACCAGTACCCCCTGTATATAGCCTCCACATTGACTCTGTACCAGTACCCCTGTATATAGCCTCCACATTGACTCTGTACCGGTACCCCCTGTATAAAGCCTCCACATTGACTCTGTACTGGTACCCCCTGTATATAGCCTCCACATTGACTCTGTACCAGTACCCCCTGTATAAAGCCTCCACATTGACTCTGTACCGGTACCCCCTGTATATAGCCTCCACATTGACTCTGTACTGTTACCCCTGTATAAAGCCTCCACATTGACTCTGTACCAGTACCCCCTGTATATAGCCTCCACATTGACTCTGTACCAGTACCCCCTGAATATAGCCTCCACATTGACTCTGTACTGGTACCCCCTGTATATAGCCTCCACATTGACTCTGTACCAGTACCCCCTGTATAAAGCCTCCACATTGACTCTGTACCTGTACCCCCCTGTATATAGCCTCCACATTGACTCTGTACCAGTACCCCTGTATATAGCCTCCACATTGACTCTGTACCGGTACCCCCTGTATATAGCCTCCACATTGACTCTGTACCGGTACCCCCTGTATATAGCCTCCACATTGACTCTGTACTGTTACCCCTGTATATAGCCTCCACATTGACTCTGTACCAGTACCCCTGTATATAGCCTCCACATTGACTCTGTACCGGTACCCCCTGTATAGCCTCCACATTGACTCTGTACCGGTACCCCCTGTATATAGCCTCCACATTGACTCTGTACTGTTACCCCTGTATAAAGCCTCCACATTGACTCTGTACCAGTACCCCCTGTATATAGCCTCCACATTGACTCTGTACCAGTACCCCCTGAATATAGCCTCCACATTGACTCTGTACCAGTACCCCCTGTATATAGCCTCCACATTGACTCTGTACCAGTACCCCTGTATATAGCCTCCACATTGACTCTGTACCGGTACCCCCTGTATAAAGCCTCCACATTGACTCTGTACTGGTACCCCCTGTATATAGCCTCCACATTGACTCTGTACCAGTACCCCCTGTATAAAGCCTCCACATTGACTCTGTACCTGTACCCCCCTGTATATAGCCTCCACATTGACTCTGTACCAGTACCCCTGTATATAGCCTCCACATTGACTCTGTACCGGTACCCCCTGTATATAGCCTCCACATTGACTCTGTACCGGTACCCCCTGTATATAGCCTCCACATTGACTCTGTACTGTTACCCCTGTATATAGCCTCCACATTGACTCTGTACCAGTACCCCTGTATATAGCCTCCACATTGACTCTGTACCGGTACCCCCTGTATATAGCCTCCACATTGACTCTGTACCGGTACCCCCTGTATATAGCCTCCACAGTGACTCTGTACCAGTACCCCTGTATAAAGCCTCCACATTGACTCTGTACCAGTACCCCTGTATATAGCCTCCACATTGACTCTGTACCGGTACCCCCTGTATATAGCCTCCACATTGACTCTGTACCGGTACCCCCTGTATATAGCCTCCACATTGACTCTGTACCAGTACCCCTGTATAAAGCCTCCACATTGACTCTGTACCAGTACCCCTGTATATAGCCTCCACATTGACTCTGTACCGGTACCCCCTCTTTTACACTACCAGTACCCCCTGTATAAAGCCTCCACATTGACTCTGTACCAGTACCCCCTGTATATAGCCTCCACATTGACTCTGTACCAGTACCCCCTGTATATAGCCTTCACATTCTCCTGCTCTAACATGAGACCTCATCAGTACTCATTTTGGGTGCTGGTACTGTTTCTATTTAGGTGCTGGAACATTAAGCCAATATTCTATAAGAGGTGAACTCAAGCAGTAGAAAGTTAGAGGTGATATTATAGGACACACAAAGTATGATCTTTGTCCCTTTTGGAGCAGTGGCTTCTTCCTTGCTGAGCGGCCTTTCAGGTTATGTCGATATAGGACTAATTTTTACTGTGGATATAGATACTTTTGTACCTGTTTCCTCCAGCATCTTCACAAGGTAATTTGCTGTTATTCTGGGATTGATTCGCACTTCTCGCACCAAAGTACGTTTATCTCTAGGAGACACGTCTCCTTCCTGAGCGGTATGACGGCTGCGTGGTCCCATGGTGTTTATACTTGCGTACTATTGTTTGTACAGATGAACGTGGTACCTTCAGGCGTTTGGAAATTGCTTCCAAGGATGAACCAGACTTGTGGAGGTCTACATTTTCCCATTATGTCAAGCAAAGAAGGACTGAGGTTGAAGGTAGGCCTTGAAATACATCAACAGGTACACCTCCAATTGACTCAAATTATGTCAATTAGCCTATCAGAAGCTTCTAAAGCCATGACATCATTTTCTGGAAATGTCCAAGCTGTTTAAAGGCACAGTCAACTTAGTGTATGTAAACCTCTGACCCACTGGAATTGTGATACAGTGAATTATAAGTGAAATAATCTCCGTAAACAATTGTTGGAAGAATTACCTGTGTCATGCACAAAGTAGATGTCCTTACCGACTTGCCAAAACTGTAGTTTGTTAACAAGAGATTTGTGGAGTGGTTGAAAAATGTGTTTTAATGACTTCAACCTAAGTGTATGTAAACTTCCAACTACAACTGTATGTGAAACTTTGCTGCTCTGCCAGCAGTTTCCTGTGGGGTTTTCAGAACAGATCAGTTTGCTGTATTTAGCTGAGTTCAACCACTGATCTGAGACAAGTTTTTCACACCATTGAAATAAGGAAGTAATGAGAGACGAGTCAAAAAGCCGAGCAGCACGTTCCACTCTTCAGTCCTCTCTACATGACAGTAGACTGTATAGCTCAGTGGAGCTCCAGTTAGAGACAGATATGATACCTGCAGTGGTACTGATGACCCTGTTGTGGAGCACAGGTAGGATGCTGTTATGTTGATAGACACTGGTGACAGTTACTGAGATATGATTTGATATTGTTAGATACATTATAATTTGCAGGGTTAGTAAAATAACATGCAACTGGAAGCAGTCAGTAAAAATGTGTCTCAAAGCAGGACAATGATGTGATCACCTGTAAATGTACTTTACTGTAGTCTAACTGTCCATCTGGGGACAGGCACTAATGTCAGTTAAGTTGTGATGGTGTCCTGCATCTGACTGTTGTATATTCAGTGTGTCAATGATTGATTGTATCTGTCTCTATGTAAATGAATGAGAGTATATATGATGTATTATATTTAATATTGGTGTTATGTTAGAGTAGGAGAAGGGGGAGTGTAGATGCCAGAGGTCTGTAACCTGAGTTAAGATCAACAGGCCTGATGCTACATGTCAGGAAGAGAGAGAGAATGAGAGAGAAAGGGGGGGAGGGCAGAGGAGAGAGAGAGGAGGGGAGGAGACAGAGTATAGCTGAGTGAAGGAGGGGGTGGGGAGGGCAGAGGAGAGAGAGAGGAGGGGAGGAGACAGACTACAGCTGAGGGAAGGAGGCATGATGAGGGTGCTGCAGCTCCCCCACTAAAATAAAACAAAACACAAATATGTCATTTATAATTTTTTGTTAACTTCCGGGAACATTTTTTCACCCTAGTAGTCCAGTACTGTATCAGCGGTTTGATACAGCCTTCTGTTGGGAGCCAAAAATACACTTTTTGCTTATAGGGGCGGCAGGTAGCCTAGTAGTTAAAGTGTTGGGCCAGTAACTGAAAGGTTGCTAGATAGAATCCCTGAGTTGACAAGGTAGAAATCTGTTGTTCTGCCCATGAATAAGGTAGTTAACCCACTGTTCCTAGTTTGTCAATGTAAATATGAATTTGTTCTTAGCTGACTTGCCTAGTTAAATAAAACAATAGGACGACATCATCATCCTCTGTCTGCATCCTAATCCCTACCTGTAGTCTACCTACCTCTGGTATAATGCATTTCCACATCTCACTCCATCAGTGTTGCTCTGTCTGCATCCTAATCCCTACCTGTAGTCTACCAACCTCTGGTATAATGCATTTCCACCTCTCACTACATCAGTGTTGCTCCCGCAGTTTTACGTGCACGGATCTAGTTCACACAACTCGGCAAGGAGTCAGGTGAAAAAGAGGCCTTATACAAAGGTTACATTCATTTTTATACATAGAATAAAGTAGGTGGAGTCTTGTCGTTTTGGTCTTCTGACTGGTCTCAAAAGGTTGGAGGCGGACCTTGCTCTAGCCAGAGCGGGCCCCATTGATGCACAGCAAAGTCCTTTGCTCTTGGCACCCGACCAGTAGGGGGGTTAGAGTGTGAGTGTACAGATGCTCATGAAATGTATGTGTTTCAAGGAAGCGTGGATTTTAGGGACTGGTAATGTCTGCTTTAGGCTCAGGTGTTTCCTGTTTATGCAGGAGTGCATGTTAGCTTGGCACTTCTAAGCTCGTTAGTGTTGCAGGATGTTCTTTGTAGTTTTACAGGGGAGTATATTTGCGTGATGGCAGCTGTGTGTCCTTCGCATAATCATGTTATTGCACGTAGGCTCTAAACTTGACTGAGGACACTGGGCTCAGAGTTATCTGAGGGCATCCGGTTTAACCAGAGTGTTGGTCTGCTAGTAGTGCTCGATATTATAATTATTTATATAACACAATGCTATACGATACTACAAATAGCAAGTTAATTACCTCACATCTCGGAAAAGACTAGTAATGTTGTACTTCTTGTTGACTAAATTCGTGTTAATGTTGGGTTTTTGAGCTAGTGCCCAGTAGACTCCCAAGTTAATTATCTCACATCGCCCAGAATGCACTGCGGGGGCCAATGACGTAGCATCATCAACGTTTCCCATCTCCTCAAAAGTATATCTGCCGTTGTGATTTAAACTCCACTCTGGGAGACACATCGATCTGCAGGTTGAACATGGTGAGATTGGAGACTCCTAAATTGCTAGTGTAGTTTGTTTAGGTGATTTAACAGCTAGTTAGCTACTTCACATGCTGATATTGTCTTTGGTATTATTGTGTGTAGATACATTTAGCCAGCCAGCCAGCCCACACAGAGAGCATTGCATTGTGGATGTTGTAGTCGACTTGAGCTGCAACAGATTTCCACAACGATTTTCCATCTTGTTACAACCTTATTATTAGGGAAGCACCGATAGTATATTTTTGGCCGATACCGATATCCAATATTTTCCTTGCCAAAAAGAAACCATACAGTTAAATAGTGAATGTCTGGGGGCATTTCTGTTAGGTTTTGCTGTTCTCCAAATACTACTTTTGAGTTTATAGTAAATTAGCTTCAACAGGGGGAGGGATTCGACACACCCCATTTAGCCATACCCTAGGTTTATCTGTATTTCTACACATCCCATTTAGCCATACCCTAGGTTTAGCTGTATTTCTACACATCCCATTTAGCCATACCCTACAGCCCCAAACTACTTCCTAACGCCACCTTTTACACAGCTAGGCTACTATACTGATGCAGGTCCCTTTTACACAGCTAGGCAACTATACTGATGCAGGTACCTTTTACACAGCTAGGCAACTATACTGATGCAGGTACCTTTTACACAGCTAGGCAACTATCTAACTAACTTTCCTCAAAACTGTGTCTTTTTGAAACAACTGCTGACAGCTACAGGGACATAAACAAAAACAATGCTGCTTGGAGACAAGTGTCCATGATAGTAGGATCGCCAGGTCACTTTAGTCGTGAGCTTGTGCTAAATGTGGCTAGTTAGCTAGCTTGCTAACCTAGCCAATGAGGTGTGTGTGAAAGAAATAGTCAAATAAGTTATGCTAGTTACTACCCCTGATAACTTTCCCAAATAATAATGTTTAAAAGAGTGTGAGTGTGTATGCTAGATAAATAGTAATGGAAATGGTAGATACTACGTTATACATTTTTCACTGAGACATGGCGTGTCCATCAATTTAAATCCCAACTTGTAATGAAAGTATAAATATGAAAAAAATCCACAATGTATTGGACAGAACTATGAGGTCTAAAGGTCTGGCTTTCCAAGACATTCTGTTCATCTGGGCAGGTGGAGGGGAGTGGGCTCTAAGGACTGTAACGTCATTCTGGGCAGGTGGAGGGGAGTGGGCTCTAAGGACTGTAACGTCCCTCTGGGCAGGTGGAGGGGAGTGGGCTGTAACGTCCCTCTGGGCAGGTGGAGGGGAGTGGGCTGTAACGTCCCTCTGGGCAGGTGGAGGGGAGTGGGCTCTAAGGACTGTAACGTCATTCTGGGCAGGTGGAGGGGAGTGGGCTCTAAGAACTGTAACGTCCCTCTGGGCAGGTGGAGGGGAGTGGGCTGTAATGTCCCTCTGGGCAGGTGGAGGGGAGTGGGCTGTAACGTCCATCTGGGCAGGTGGAGTGGAGTGGGCTCTAAGGACTGTAACGTCCCTCTGGGCAGGTGGAGGGGAGTGGGCTCTAAGGACTGTAACGTCCCTCTGGGCAGGTGGAGGGGAGTGGGCTGTAACGTCCCTCTGGGCAGGGCTGTAACTTCCCTCTGGGCAGGTGGAGGGGAGTGGGCTGTAACGTCCCTCTGGGCAGGTGGAGGGGAGTGGGCTCTAAGGACTGTAACGTCCCTCTGGGCAGGTGGAGGGGAGTGGGCTCTAAGGACTGTAACGTCCCTCTGGGCAGGTGGAGGGGAGTGGGCTGTAACGTCCCTCTGGGCAGGTGGAGGGGAGTGGGCTGTAACTTCCCTCTTTGCAGGTGGAGGGGAGTGTGATCTAAGGGCTGTAACTTCCCTCTGGGCAGGTGGAGGGGAGTGGGCTCTAAGGACTGTAACGTCCCTCTGGGCAGGTGGAGGGGAGTGTGATCTAAGGGCTGTAACTTCCCTCTGGGCAGGTGGAGGGGAGTGGGCTCTAAGGACTGTAACGTCCCTCTGGGCAGGTGGAGGGGAGTGGGCTCTAAGGCCTGTAACTTCCCTCTGGGCAGGTGGAGGGGAGTGGGCTCTAAGGACTGTAACGTCCCTCTGGGCAGGTGGAGGGGAGTGGGCTCCAGATTGCAGTGTTCAGTCCAGATGAGAAAAGGGTGTTTAGCCCTCTCAAGCCAATGTTTCCACACCTTCAGAGCCTTGACAACAGCCAACTGCTCCCGGTCCCCCACATCATAGTTTCGATCCGCCGGGCTGAGCTTCTTCGAAAAGAAAGTACAGGGGCGGAGCTTTAGTGGCGTACCCGAGCGCTGAGGGAGCACGGCTCCTATCCCAGATCCGAATGAGCCAGCAGGGGAGCCGAGGTAAACAGAGCCCTCAGGTGACCAAAAGCCCTGTCCGCCTCAGCTGTCCACTGCAGTCACACCGGTCCCCCCTTCAGCAGTGAGGTAATGGGAGTCGGTACCTGACCAAAGCCCCGGATAAACCTCCGGTAGTAGTTGGCTACCTGACCAAAGCCCCGGATAAACCTCTGGTAGTAGTTGGCTACCTGCCCAAAGCCCTGGATAAACCTCCGGTAGTAGTTGGCTACCTGACCAAAGCCCCGGAAAAACCTCCGGTAGTAGTTGGCTACCTGACCAAAGCCCCGGATAAACCTCTGGTAGTAGTTGGCTACCTGACCAAAGCCCCGGATAAACCTCCGGTAGTAGTTGGCTACCTGACCAAAGCCCCGGATAAACCTCCGGTAGTAGTTGGCTACCTGACCAAAGCCCCGGATAAACCTCCGGTAGTAGTTGGCTACCTGACCAAAGCCCCGGACAAACCTCCGGTAGTAGTTGGCTACCTGACCAAAGCCCCGGATAAACCTCCGGTAGTAGTTTTCTACCTGACCAAAGCCCCGGATAAACCTCCGGTAGTAGTTGGCTACCTGACCAAAGCCCCGGATAAACCTCCGGTAGTAGTTGACTACCTGACCAAAGCCCCGGATAAACCTCCGGTAGTAGTTGGCTACCTGACCAAAGCCCTGGTTAAACCTCCGGTAGTAGTTGGCAAACCATAGAAACCGCTGCACCTCCTTTACCGTCGTGGGAGTCGGCCAATTACACACAGCTGAAATGCAGTCACTCTCCATCTCCACCCCTGAAGTGGAAATGCAGTCACTCTCCATCTCCACCCCTGAAGTGGAAATGCGGTCACTCTCCATCTCCACCCCTGAAGTGGAAATGCAGTCACTCTCCATCTCCACCCCTGAAGTGGAAATGCAGTCACTCTCCATCTCCACCCCTGAAGTGGAAATGCAGTCACTCTCCATCTCCACCCCTGAAGTGGAAATGCAGTCACTCTCCATCTCCACCCCTGAAGTGGAAATGCGGTACCCTAGAAGGAGACGGACTGTTGGAAGAACAGACATTTCTCAGCCTTGACGTACAGGTCAGGCTCCAACAGTCGACCAAGTACCTTGCGCACCAGGGACACACACTTGGCGCGTGTAGAGGAGTATATCAGAATGTGGTCGATATATACACTACTACACCCTGCCCGTGCAGGTCCCGGAAAATCTTGTCTACAAAGGCCTGGAAGACATCAACCTGTACGGCATGACAAGGTACTCATAGTGCCCTGAGGTGGTACTAAATGACGTCTTCCACTCGTCCCCCTCCCGGATACGCACCAGGTTGTAAGCGCTCCTGAGATCCAATTTTGTGAAGAAGCCCTGTGCATTGACTCTATCGCACTGGATATGAGAGGCAGCAGGTAGCTGTACCTCACAGTGATTTGGTTGATACCTCGATAGTCAATGCACGGGCGCAGACCGCCATCCTTCTTCACCGCCAGAACAAGGACAGGGACCGACTTCGGCGGAAGTCGTGACACCTACAACTGTCACCTTATGTAACAACTGATTTACTTAACTAAAGGCACATCTCAATATGTGGTCCAGGTGTCTTAGTGTTCCTATAGAAACCTGTGTCCAAACTCAGCATTAAATAGCATCTAATCAGAATAGTGTACAGAGCTAAGTTATTACAGCTATTTAAATGTAATGCGTTTTTTAGTGTTTATTCTGTCATTAATAAAATCACTGTTGCCTATTAGATCAATATCAGTGTGAACACATCTGATTGGACTAGATCCATGTTGAGGTGAAACACGTCTGATTGGACTAGATCCATGTTGAGGTGAGACACGTCTGATTGGACTAGATCCATGTTGCGGTGAGACACATCTGATTGGACTAGATCCATGTTGAGGTGAGACACGTCTGATTGGACTAGATCCATGTTGAGGTGAGACACGTCTGATTGGACTAGATCCATGTTGAGCTGAGACACGTCTGATTGGACTAGATCCATGTTGCGGTGAGACACATCTGATTGGACTAGATCCATGTTGAGGTGAGACACGTCTGATTGGACTAGATCCATGTTGCGGTGAGACACGTCTGATTGGACTAGATCCATGTTGAGGTGAGACACGTCTGATTGGACTAGATCCATGTTGAGGTGAGACACGTCTGATTGGACTAGATCCATGTTGAGGTGAGACACGTCTGATTGGACTAGATCCATGTTGAGGTGAGACACGTCTGATTGGACTAGATCCATGTTGAGGTGAGACACGTCTGATTGGACTAGATCCATGTTGAGGTGAGACACGTCTGATTGGACTAGATCCATGTTGAGGTGAGACACGTCTGATTGGACTAGATCCTTGTTGAGGTGAGACACGTCTGATTGGACTAGATCCATGTTGAGGTGAGACACGTCTGATTGGACTAGATCCATGTTGAGCTGAGACACGTTTGATTGGACTAGATCCATGTTGAGGTGAGACACGTCTGATTGGACTAGATCCATGTTGCGGTGAGACACATCTGATTGGACTAGATCCATGTTGCGGTGAGACACGTCTGATTGGACTAGATCCATGTTGAGGTGAGACACGTCTGATTGGACTAGATCCATGTTGAGGTGAGACACGTCTGATTGGACTAGATCCATGTTGAGGTGAGACACGTCTGATTGGACTAGATCCATGTTGAGGTGAGACACGTCTGATTGGACTAGATCCATGTTGAGGTGAGACACGTCTGATTGGACTAGATCCATGTTGAGGTGAGACACGTCTGATTGGACTAGATCCATGTTGAGCTGAGACACGTTTGATTGGACTAGATCCATGTTGAGGTGAGACACGTTTGATTGGACTAGATCCATGTTGAGGTGAGACACGTCTGATTGGACTAGATCCATGTTGAGGTGAGACATGTCTGATTGGACTAGATCCATGTTGAGGTGAGACACGTCTGATTGGACTAGATCCATGTTGAGGTGAGACACGTCTGATTGGACTAGATCCATGTTGAGGTGAGACCATTCCATGTCTTTATTGGTTTGTGTGAGAAGGCAGTTTGTCCTGGTGGAGGTACTTGGAACACTGATATTTAAGTCTGAGGTTGATTAAAACCAAATGTGGTGCTGCTGTGTTGTGTGTTATCTTGAATACCAGGCAGATGTTGGAGTACAGAATGAAATGGAGAGGAGAGGGGAGGGGAGGAGAGGAGAAGAGAGGGGAGAACAGGAGGAGAGGAAAGGAGAGGAGAAGGAGAGGAGAAGCAAGGGGGAGTAGAGGAGAGGAGAAAGGGAGGAGAGGAGAAGCGAGGGGGAGTAGAGGAGAGGAGAAGGGGAGGAGAGGAGAAGTGAGGGGGAGGAGAGGAGAGGAGAAGACTAGAGGTGGGAGGAGAGGGGAGAAGAGGAGAAGAGTAGAGGAGAGGGGCGAAGAGGAGAGGAGAGGGGAGAAGAGGAGAGGGAGGTGAAGAAGAGGAGAGTTGGAGAAGAGAGGGGGAGAAGAGGAGAGGGGGGGAAGAGGAGAGGGGAGAAGAGGAGAAGAGAGGGGGGTAAGGTGAGTGGGGAGGAGGAGAAAAGGAGGGGGGGAGAAGAGGAGAAGAGAGGAGGAGAGAAGAGGGGGGAAGAGCAGAGGGGTGAGATGAGGAGAGGGGAGGGGAGGTGAAGAAGAGGAGAGTTGGAGAAGAGAAGGGGGAGAAGAGGAGAGGAGGGGGGAGAAGAGGAAAGGAGGGGAGAAGAGATGGGAGGAGAGGGGAGGAGAGGAGAAGAGAGGGGGAGAAGAGGAGAAGAGAGGGGAAGTTCATTAACTCAATTCTACTGACAATGTTTGTCTATGGAGATTGCATGGCTGAGTGCTTGATTTTATACATCTGTCAAGAAGGGGTGTGGCTGAAATAGAGTCCACTAATTTGAAGGGGTGTCCACATACTTTTGTATATATAGTGTATGTACACGTGGGTGTTGTTGCACCATACCAACGATAAGCCTGTCTTCCCCATCACATCATGAAAGGTCATGTTGATGTTCATTTAACCTCTGTCTCTCTCTTCCTCTGACTCCTCCCTTTCTCCTTTGTTTCTCTCTGTCTCTCTGTCTCTCTGTCTCTCTCTTTCTCCTCAGATCTCCAGGCTCAAAGCGTCAGTCCACCAGGTAGGTAGAGTATAAACCTACAGTGATTATAGCAGTTCAATATTAGTCAACTTTATTATCCCACATGGAGAAATTCATGTGTCCATACAAACCATTCTAAACCCCAATAACAAGTAGTGTTTTATGGAACTACTAATACTTGTCAACCACAAAGCATCACTGCTGTTAGAATAACAGAATCACTGTCATCATCTGTCCTCACCACTGTGTTTTCCTCTCTGCTGTTTACAGCTGAACTCTCAGTCAGACTGGTGGATGGGACCACTTCCTGTTCTGGGACAGTGGAAGTCTTCTACAGAGGAGAGTGGACAGGTCTATGTCCTGGGTGGTGGAGCATGAGAGAGACTAAGGTTGTGTGTAGAGAAATGGACTGTGGGAATCCTGTATCTGAATCTAGAGGACCTCTGGTTGAAGATGGAAGAAGAGGAGTAACGATGTTGAGATGTAGTGGAGATGAGTCTTCTATTAGACAGTGTGACATCATAGAAGAACCTGGTGACTGTGATTATGGATATTATCATCATGTGACCTGTTCAGGTAAGAGACTGGTCATATTGAGAGATTTATTTATACATTATACAATATTACCATGTATCATGTTTTATGTGTTTTTATTTCATTTAAATAGAGGGAGAGATGTCAGATGTATTTAAACATTATATTTGTGTTTGTCATATTGGTTTATGGGAGATGTTCATGGGCAGATCATTGTAGTTCAGATGGTACTGAAGTGAAGCTGCCTGATGGATGTCCAGCTGTTTATTTTCTATAAAGTGAAGTGAACTTATTCCTGTCTCCTGCCTGCATTATTCCCAACCCGATCCTGAGTAACTAAGAACCCATTTCTACCTCTTACAGTATCAAACATAGCAAACTACTATGTTTTATCCAACATATTTGTGTTGAGTCCTTGACAGTGTCATCAACAAAACTGATTGAATGTTCAACCAACTCTTTTTCTCCAGAGTCTGTGCGGCTTGTGGATGGAGCTGGTTTCTGCTCTGGGAGAGTGGAGGTGAAGTCCAATCAGTCCTGGGCCTCAGTGTGTGAAGCTGACTTTGACCGGCAGGATGCAGAGGTAGTCTGTAGGGATGTTGGCTGTGGGGCTCCTGCAGCTCTACAGGGGTGGCTCTATGGAGAAGGTGAGGGTCAGACCTGGGATAAAGAGTTCCAGTGTAAAGGCAAAGAGTCCCTTCTCCTGGACTGTGACACCTCAGACAGAGAGAACAACACCTGCCTACCTGGTAATGCTGTTGGACTCACCTGCTCAGGTAAGAAACAGTTTGTCACTCAATCAACATTGTTTCTCACCTGGAGTGAAGAATATGAGAGACAATATAGGTGTGTTTTAGTGAGAAAATAGTAAGATTACTGTCTCTCTCTTTTCTTTTCTCAGAGCCTGATGATGTGAGGCTGGTGGGAGGAGGCAGTCGCTGTGCTGGTGGAGTGGAGTGGTACGACCAGGGAGAGTGGAGGACTGTGGGAACTGATGACTGGGACCAGAGGGATGTAGCTGCAGTAGTGTGTAGACAGATGGGTTGTGTCTCCACTGTTTCAGTACCACCTGGAAACACCACTAGAGGGATTAGAGTTTTCTGTTATGGGTCTGAGTCTTCACTGAGGGAGTGTAGAAGAATGTATGATCTCCGTCCTGAACTCACCGTGATCTGCTCAGGTAATAACAAGATACACTATATGGCCAATAGTATGTGGACATCAGTGGATTTGGCTATTTCAGCCACACCTGACAGGTGTATCAAATTGAGCCCACAGCCATGAAATCTCCATAGACAAATATCAGCAGTAAAATGTCCTTACTGAAGATGTCATAGAATTTCAACGTGGAACATCTCGGAGCAACAACGGCTCAGCCGTGAAGTGGTAGACAACACAAGCTCACAGAATGGACCACTGAGTGCTGAACCACGTAGAGCGTAAAAATAATCCTCTGTTGTAAAACTCACTGCTGAGTTCCACATACTTTAGTCCATGTATTATATCTCCTTCCTGGACTCACAGTGATCTGCTCAGGAAATATCAACATATTATAATTATATTCAACTGATTTCCTTCATTCATACAACTTCCTCTGCACCTCTCATGATGACTGTTTAACTTGTCAGTCTGCTTTACTAAATAGATCACTCAGTCAAGTAGGAACTTACATATCCCAGAATGCTTTGTATTTGAGTGTTATCTCAGTGAACGTCTCTACTCACTACCACTGTCACATGTCATGTTATTGTCACATCTAAATGAGGAAAGTAGTTGAGGAGCTACGTTTTCTTTTTCTCTCCTCTTGTTCCAGATGTCCTGCTTCAGCCTGATATCAACATATGTTGTCTCAGTGACTGTAGGCCCACTACTCATGTTGCCCTGTGAGGGAGGGTGGCTGGCACTGTTACATGCTGATGTTATTGTCATATCTATAGGAAACTAGTTGAAGAGGTTTTTCTTGTTCTCTTTTATTGTTACAGATCTCCTGGTCCAGCCTGATATCTTCCTGACTGACCCAATGGGAGGGGTCTCCAGGGGCCACCAGGGGCCCGAGATGTTCAGGGGCTACAACTTCACCATCACCTGCTCCACTCAGCCACAGTACCCAGGAGGCGCCTTCGTCCTCACGTTCACCGGTTCCAACAGAACCCAGACCCAGCCAGCTGTCAATCACTCTGCTGCCTTCCTCTTCCCTGCTGCAGATGACTCCCACCAAGGGAACTACAGCTGTGTTTATGACAATTATGTTTTCTCTCATAACTTCTCCTCTGAGAGTGAGCTCCTCTCCCTCACCATCACAGGTAACTGAACAGGAACCAGACTTATAACTTTGTCATTGACAGATTTCCCACAGATCTATGTGATGATGATCAGTCCCCTCATCAAAGGTGTTTCTGTTTGCAGCCTCTCCTCTGCCAGCCTTCATCATCAGACACGTTGTAGTGCTGCTGATCCTACTGACAGCCATCACCACCATCTACCTGTACTACAAGGTAAAGACATTTACTCAGACGTTACAAGTCATTTAAACTAGAGGGAGAGGGGGAGAGAGAATGGAGATACTAGAGAGTAAATGTCTGACTGTTGGTGCTGTGTCTCCCTAGCCCACCAGGAGGCAG